>NC_056726.1:1167186697-1167374197 GCF_019279795.1 Protopterus annectens
TAGCAGGACTACTAATGTAGGGCAATGGGAAGTGTACTAAGAGTGAATGGGCTCAAAATCTTTAACCTACAAACGCGTTTGCATTTACCAGGACTGAGATTAGAACCCCTACCTAACTAGTTACTTGTACTACAGTGTTATGCAGTTATCACGTGCACCGCAGAGCTTATGGGGCTGAGGGCTGCCCAAAGGTACTTCTAAAGTAACTGACATCAGCATGACTGCTAAGATAGGGCAATAGGAAGTGTACTGAGTGTGAATGGGCTCATAATCTTTGACCTACAAACACACACACACACACACACACACACACACACACACACACACACACACACACACACACACACACACACACACACACACACACACACACACACACACACACACACACACACACACACACACACACACACACACACACTTTTCCATTTGCAGGACTGAGATTAGAACCCCTACCTAACTAGGTTAACTGTACTATAGTGTTATGCAGTTATCACATGCACCACAGAACTTATGGGGTTGAGGACTGGCCAAAGGTACTTCTAAGGCTACTGACATCAGCAGGACTGCTAAAGTGGGGGAATGGGAAGTGTATTGGGTGAGAATGGGCTCAAAATCTTTCATCTACAAACACACACACTTTTACATTTGCCAGGACTGAGATTAGAACCCCTACCTAACTAGTTCATAGGTTCATAGGTTCATAGGTAGGTACTAGGCTATCAGCCTGGGGCCCATATAAGCCCAGCCAAAAATGTACCCTGGCTTTTGCCACCCAAGAAAATTATTTTCCTGTGCCACTGTCGAGCAGAGCCACAGAAGTGATCCCTGGGGTGAATTTCCTATTTCCCATCCAATCATCAAGATTTTTCTTGAAGAGTGCTAATGAGGAGCTTTGTTTGATATAGATAGACAGTTTATTCCTGAGTATGGGAAGTCTCTGGGACAGGAATCTATCCCTCTCGCATGTTCTGTTTATTGTGGTGACAAGGTATAGGTCCTTAGAGTGTGTAGCTCAAAGGGATTGGGATTTCTTTAAGTGGAGCATGTCCAACAGCTCTGGGTTTGAAATAGCTTGGTATGTTAGGCAGAGATCACCTCTGAATAGGTGATATGCGATGGTGTAAAGCTGGAGTTTTTTGAGACGGTCTGCATAGGTCATCTGTTTGAGTCCAGTAATCCTCTTTGTGAGGTATTTCTGGAGCCTTTCCAGTTGTTGTAGATGTCTTGTGAGGTACATACTAAAAGGGGCGTTGTACTCTATAATGGGTCTAATGAGTGATGAGTAGAGGAGAACAATGACCTCTTTTTTTTCTGGATGAGAAACCTTTTGTGATGAGGTGTGCCACATAGAAGGATTTCCTGACTACTGTGGCAATGTGATTATCAAAGGAGAGACTACCGTCTACCTGTGTCCCAAGGTCTCTTATCACACTTTTGGTGTTAAGTATACTACCACTTATGCTGTAGTTCATGGGTACAGAGTTTTTACAAAGGGGATGACAATGCACTTTTTGGCAGTGAGCTTGAGGCCATGGCTTTGACACCAGGCATCTGTCTCAGTGAGACCCTTTTGTAGGATGTCCACATCATTAGGAGTTTCGATTATGGCTCCTAGTTTGCAGTCATCTGCGAACTTCGTTAGCCAATGACCTTCTGTGTTAGCCTGTACTTCAGAGAAGTAGATACCAAACAGGAGAAAACCCAGGACTGAACCCTGTGGTACTCCACTTGTCACTGGTCTGAAGTCGGATTTGGAGTCTACTACTTTCACAGTGTGGGATCTGTCAGTGAGCCAGTTGGCAAACCATCTTGTGACATAGGGATTTATACCTAGTTAAGTGAGTTTATCTATAATTCCAGAGTGGAGGATGGTGTTGAAAGCCTTGGCAAGATCTAGATAGGCTGTGTGAACCACCTTACCCTTGTCTACGGCTTTGGTGACTGCTTCAAGAAGTCTATCAGGTTTAGGAGACATGATCTGCCTTTTACAAACCCAAACTGGATGGGGTCCAGAGTTTGGAGATTACCAATGTCTTTGTTTATAAGTTCCATGATGATACATTCCGTGGCCTTGCAGACCAGGCTCATCAGGCTAATGGGGTGGAAGTTCCCGGGGTCCGTGGTGGCTCCCCCCTTGTGGAGTGGGATAACCGTTGCTGTGCGCCATTCGGCAGGCGCAAAGCCTGAGATGAGGCTATGATTGAACATGGTACTTAGGTGGGGTGCCAGTTCATTGTGTAGTTCATGTAGAACGCAGCCTGGGATGTTGTCTGGTCCCATGGATGCTGTGTTCTTGGCATTTGGAGAGGGTGGTTTTTACTTGTGCAGCCGTGATTACAGGAACTTTGCATTCTTCCGGTATAGAGATAGGCTCTTTAGGGGGTGGGAGGGGGGTAAAGTTAGCACTGAACCTATCTGCCAGGATGTTGGCAATATCATTTAGGTCTGTATATTTAGTGCCATTGTGCTGTAACTCAGAGCAGATCTGAGTGTTGCCACTGAGATTCTTGACATAGCTATAGAATGCTTTGTGGTTGTCTTTAGAATCAGTGGCAATTTTGTTTGTGTAACTAGCTTTGGAGGATTTTATCAGGGACCACAGCTTCTTACTGAGGCTAACCAGGGAGCTCCTCCACTCATGGGATTTTACTCTCTTTTGCAAAAGTTTCTTCTTTCTGTTGTACAGTTTGTTTATGGTAGGGGACCTCCAGATTGGCTTCCTTTTTTTGGAGGATAGCATCTTGGTTCTGTTTGGGATAGCACAATCCATGCACTCATATAAGTGCTTATAGAGTGCAATTGTGTAGGATTCAGTAGTGGTAACTGTATTGTCCATCTGCATGGGTGTCATGAAGTTCACCACTTCTGTCTTAAGAAGCATGAAGTTGGCTTTGGAGAAATGTTTTACCATGATTTCCTTAAAACGGGGGGGGGTGGAGGCAGGATGTGGATATCTAGGGTAATTAGCTTATGGTCGGATCTGACCAATGAGGCGTTGACTTCAGGTGTGATAATGAGTAGATCTAGGATATTGTTGCCCCTGGTGGCAGTGTGGATAAGTTGATCCAGGGCATTGGAGTTTATGAATTGAAGAAAGCGTTGAGTGAAGGAGTTGGTACATGAGTAGTTTTCCCAGTTAATGGTGGGGTAGTCGCAATCGCCCATTATTAGGGTGTTTGGTTGAACCCTAACATTTTCCAGTACATCAAGAAAAGAGGAGTGGGAATCCTGGGGCATGGTGGGTGATCGGTAGCAAGCCACAATTTGGATTGCAGTTTTCCCCAGAGTTAGTTGCACTTGGATAACCTTGACTGCATTATGCTGAGCAACTAGCCTGGAGGTGTGGATATCTTTATTGAATATGGACACACCTCCACCTTTGGTGTTCCGGTTCAGGTTACATGGCTGAAAAGTGTGGTATGAGTTATAGCCTGGTAGTGCAGGGGTGCTCTCTGGAGGCTTGAACCAGGTCTCAGTTACTGCACAGATATTGATGTTCTCCATTTTATGGAGTGCCTCGAGTGAGTGCATTTTGAGAGTTAGACATCTAGCATTGAGTAGCATCACCCTCAGTTTTTGCTTGCCTGTTCCTGTTACGGTGGTGAATTTGTCATTTTTACCTTGCCTAAAAAAGGCACTATAGGGGCGGCAAGAACCTTAGCCAGTATCCGGAATCCCAGGGGTGATAGGTGCAGGCCATCTCTGGCAAAGCATCCTGGTCTGTCGACCATGTCATCCCAGGCAGGCAGATGCTGAATCCCTTTAGAATGGCACCAGAAGCTTAGCCAATTGTTGAAGTCAATCATTTTGTCCTTGTACTGCGGCATCATTCTGAGTGATGGCAGAATGTTACTCAGGGCTAGGGTCATACCTGCCTGGCCTACAAGATCGGAGAGCTCTTCCATGTCTCTTTTCATGTAGTCCAGGAGGTACATCTCAGGTCATTCACATCAACATGGGCAATGACAGAGTCATATTTGTACTTGTTGTGGAGTGACCTGAGTGCATGGGTTATGTGGCAGATCCTGGCACCCGACAGGATGCTGACAGTAAACTTCTCCTTGTTTAGCGTGGTGAGTGGGACATCAGTGTGTCTGACTATAGAGTCACCTATGACTATTGTGTTGGGTGCATTGTTTTGCCTTATTGGCTGTGGATGAGTGGCACACTGAGTCTGCGGGCTATGTGTCATTTGGGTTGTGTTGGGGGGTGGAGTTTGCTTGCATTTCTGCTTTGGAGGTCTCTGTTGCTTTAGTTAACTGTACTATAGTGTTACACAGTTATCACATGCACCACAGAGCTTATGGGGGTGAGGGTTGGTCAAAGGTACTTCTAAGGTGACTGACATCAGCATGACTGAAAATTAGGGTATGGGAAGTGCACTGGGTGTGAATGGGCTCAAAATCGTTGACCTACAAACACACACACTTTTACATTTGCCAGCAATGAGATTAGAACCCCTACCAAACTTGTTAATTGTACTATAGTATTACAAAGTTATTGCATGTGCCACAGAGTTTATGGGGCTGACAGTTGCCCAAACGTACTTCTAAGGTGACTGACATCAGCAGGACTGCTAAAGTAGGGCAATGGGAAGTGTACTGGGTGCGAATGGGCTAAAAATCTTTAACTACAAGCACACACACGCCTTTACATTTGCCATGACTGAGATTAGAACCCCTATCTAAATAGTCATTTGTACTATACTGTTATGCAATTATCGCACACACCACAGAGCTTATAGAGCAGAGGCCAGTCCAACAGTACTTCTACAGTGAATGACATCAGCAGATCTTGTGAGGTAAGGCAATGGGAGGCGTACTGGTTATGAACAGACTAAAACACATATTCCTACACATACACACACACACACACACACACGCACGCACACACGCACACACACACACACACACACACACACACACACACACACACACACACACAGACACACACACACACACACACACACACACACACACACACACACACACACACACACACACACACACACACACACACACACACACACACACACACACACACACACACACACAGACACACTGTTACATATGCTGGAACTGTGATTAGAACTCCTAACTATCTAGTTATTTATATGATAGTGTTACACAGTTATCACACACGCTATAGAGCTTATGACTTCTAAGGTGAATGACACTGGCAGATGTTATGAAGTAGGGCAATGGGAAGTGTACTAGGTGGGTAAGGCATCATAACACTTAGACCTATAGACACACACACATGTGTGCGCACACACATACACACACACACACGCACACACGCACACACGCACACACACACACACACACACACACACACAAAGGTAGGTGATGTGATATTCATACCCCCACCTCACTACTATCAGACAACAAATATCATCTTCATGCTGACACATGCCAGTGTTTACATCTGGTATGCAACTGTCTGCAGCAGGACATCACTCTATACCATTCAGGGTATCCCTGTGTATGACTCACTCTCTTTGTGTTTCTCCATGTGTATCTCACTCTATCTCTGTCTGTGCCTCTCTTCCCCAATGTCTATGTCTGTGTATGCTTGACATATTATAATTTGTTGCCATATGCAGATATAACACATATGTGCCACCTACAGCTGGCTGTAGGTTATCCTGTCTGATGTGTGTGTGTGGAGACAGGTTTACATAACTGTGTGTATGCAAAGACATTTGCACAAAACAGAGATATATAGTCCAATGTGGTTTCAGACATGGGCTTTACTTCTTTAAGTGTAGGAGCATGCTCAGTATGCCCTTCTATAGTAAGTGTGTGAATCCATTCCAGGGATACTTGTACTCCAGTCTGGGGTGTTGTGTGCTACAGCCATACGTTGCAACCTGTTTGTGCAAGATATCTGGAGATGGGGAACCAATATGGGGAAACAATGGACCAAACATAAGGGGTTACTCTAACTATTGCTCTTATCAATGTATGAGTTGCTTGAGTTACATGGTTTGTTTTAGCAGACATTTTCTGACATATGTGATGTTTGACACTTCATGTATTGTGTCATCACCTACTGACAGATATAATTTGATCATCACAGTTATTTAACGGTGAAATACAAGATGGATGATGCATAGACCTATATTATGAGGTGAAGACTAGACATTCTTGCACAATACAGCCAATTGGGAGGTGTGGCTACAGGTGAATGACTGTTGAAGCTGTGTAAAAGGTCCAGCATCTTGGTGATATGCTGGCTGGGGATCCCCTGGTTGTGCAGTTTTCTTCTTACCTGACAGGTCATATCCTGGTGTGGCCATACCTGTCAACTGTACAGAATCTCACAGATTATCCAGGTGCATGCCTTATATATCTGGTCGGTTTCCCTTAACATTGTGGTTTTCTAGCACATTTGTTGAAGTCAGGGAATACTGACAGGGCATTACATTTTCAGACTTCACACCTTTCATGACATCCATGCTTCTACACACCCCCTCTATTATTCTATCAACTGTCTAACATTATGAGAGCAATATTTCAATTGTATCCCTATAGTTGGACCTTAATCCCATCATTATGTATGGCTTTGTCCAGATTTCTTCCTCTACATGGTTGAGAAGTATGCTACCAGCCTTTAGCAGAATGGCCTTACATTTGCATTTTGTTGATTGTGTTATGTTGGTAGCATGGACCCCATGACATTCCCTACAAAGGCACTAGGGGTGAGGCATGGGTCTTTGCCAGAGGCCTGTAGGCCATGTGAGACTGCTGCAGGCCATCTGTAATGAGCCAGTGTGTTCTGTCATTCATATGTTCCAAGGCTGCCAGGCAGTGGACCCCCCTGGGGTGACAATGGTAAGTGACAGAATGCCCTGCTGTGCTACTAGGCAACATATCTCACTAGATATGTGAGTCAGACATCTGGACAAAGTCATGAGTGATTGGGTGACAAAAGCCTAAATATACAGACAATTGTAACTATTAGCCTTACAAACCTGGAAGGGTGATACAATAACAGATTTAGCATCAGCATGCGGTCTTCTATAGGGTATGAAGTCTGAGATACTACAATCCATCAATATGTTCCGACTTTAGACTTTTGTGGTCTGCCAATGTTTTTCCAGGCAACCACTGTTTCAGATTAAAGACACCACATATATAATGCAAACCTATGTACAGTCTGTAAAAGGTCTGCACAGTTGTGAGGTATGGTAGGCACTATGTAGGTTACTCCAACCTGTGTACTGTTCATATGTGTAGCCCCCTGTACATGACCCATCCAGCTTCCCAGAACAAAGGGATATTGACATCTGACAAGTGTGTACAACTCCCACCATATGTGTAGCTGGCATGCAATATAGCTGGCAATGAATTTCATGGTACATGGTACATGGCCCTATCTACCACAGTACTGTGTCCAGACCAGTATGACACAACAGCCATGAGAAGTTGCTGGCCACATCCTGACAGTATTCCCCACACATATGCATAGCTCATTGAGCCTTACATATTGTGGACATGCAACAAGTTATCATGTTGACTGGGACAGCCCCAGGAATGTGTGTTCTACTGCTATTACCTTACAAACTTACATGCTACTGTATTTCTATGGGAATATGGGTATGGGGGTCACACCTGTCAACAGTACATATTTGCACAGACTGTGCTGATATTTGGCTTTACATTCTGTGTCCATTTAGCTTAGTATTGTGCCCTGTCTTGGAGAATAGAGACATATCACTAGAGACCACAGGTTAAATTGTAATGGCATACAATTGAGTTTTAGACTTCTTACCCTTCAGAGAGTCTTACTGCAACTGCATGGCCTGCTGTGATATCACTGTGTAAGTCTGAAGGGGGGTATTCCATCCTTGTCACCATTTGTGTGCCTTTGCTAGACATTCCTTTATGGTTTTATATGGCTGACTTGCTCTGTGAGTCTGGGAGTGAGTAAGGGATCCCCCACAGTGACATCCATGCATGTGACCTATGACCCCCTCCTTAGTTGGCCCTGTACATAAACTGCAGTGAGTTCTATCACCTTAAATGATACTGCATTGTTTGGGGAAGCCAGTATTGTGTAGACATTTCCTGTTGTCCCACATAGCTGTCAGTTGTGTGTCTGCTGCCCTCCCAGTAGGCCACCCCATTCCCTTGCATGTATGCAGCATTTCCAAAGATATGCTACCAAAATATAGTAATCCATTCATTTACTGTTAAGAAGACTGACTAACCTTGTGCCTGCAGCAGTTGTGAGGATGGTGCTTGAGAGCTGCCTATGTTGGAAGCACACAGTATACTGCCTATACATGGTAAGTTACAGGCAATGGGATGTGTGTGCCATCCATTTTACTTTGTGTGCTAGTCAGAGAGAGGTGTCAGTCCATGGGTCCTTACAGTGTCAGTGTGTGTGCTATGCATTGCCTCTTTTCCAAGGCCTGGGCATACTGGGCATGCCTCCATCTGCCTACAGGAGCAGGCTCAGGGGCTTCCTCTTCTGAGTCCCTCTGTGCATGTGGGGACCTTGGCAATGGTGGGGGGCTGTGTGGCCCTTCCTCGTGCTATTTCTGCTGCAGCTGTTTCCATAGGATCATATTGTGTAGCATGGCACATACTATGAACATATGTGCACATGTGGCTCGGGAGTACTGCAAGGCTCCACCGGACATGTCAAGGCAGCAGAACTGTGACTTGAGCATCCCAAACATGCACTCTATTATGATTCTGGTTTGTGCGTGTGCCTCATTATGGCATTCTTGAGTGGGTGTGTGTGCATTTCTGAAGGGTGTCATCATCCACGGCTTCTGTGCATTGCCAACATCCCACACCAGATGGCCATATGGGATGCCCCCAATGGCAATTGCCTGGTACAGTTGTGATGAATGCCAGATGTGGGAATCGTGATAGCTTTTAGGGCTGCCAGCACAGACATTCATGATAATACCCTGGGCATTGCACATGACCTATCAGTTTATGGAGGGGAAGCCCTTGTGGTTTATGTAAACCCTACTCTGTTCATCAGGTGGGGCTTTGATGTGGATGCGCATGTAGTCTATCACACCCAGTACCTCTGGGTATTCTGCTACACAGTGGAAGAGATGCATATTGCTGGTCCTCTCCTCACAGGTGTTGGGGAAGTAAATGTGCTCATTGGCATGTGGTAGATGGCATCCAGGAACTGGTGGAGTACCCTGGATGTGGATGTCTGTGAGACCCCCATGATGTCCCCAGTAGGTCTTTGGAAAGTACACGTAGCAAGTATTCTTAAGGCTACACATACCTTGGTATCCACTGGGATGGGTTCCCCTCTGTTGGGTCTGGGTTTGTGTTGAGGCTGGCACAGCTCGATGATTTGCTGCAGTATGTCTCTGTCCACCCTGTAGTGCTCTACTATATCCAGATTATGTAGCCCCTGGTAAGTTACCCTTGGTCTGAACACTCTTCTCCTATTCCTTGGTCTGTGGCAGTTGTCAGCATTATCCTCCTCACCACCCTCAGCCTCTAGCACATACTGATGGATCAAAGCAATGGCAGCCCGTAACAAGTTTTCGGTTAAGATTCCCCCGCATGTGCACACCAATGGTGCAGAGTTTGTGGGAAACCAGACTGTAAGGTGTTTGCATAGTTTATACTGTTGTGCTGCAGATGCTGCCTGTATCATTGGCAGACTATGATGCATTCCACCTGCTGGCTATGTAATTTGTACTTGATTGATTTTATTCTGCTATTTTCCTTTTTTTCCTTTTTTCCCTTCCCATTTCCACCCCGTTTAAGCCCCAAGGCGCACTGCGCAAACCTGATGCCCAAATGTAAACATTCCTGCTATTTCCATTTTTTTGTTTTGTTTTGTTTTAGACCTGGTGTGTGCCGCGCAAACCTGTTTAGCTAATGTAAACACTGTGACATAGCCCTCCCTGGATGTGAACACACTCTTCACTTTATGGAATAAGTCAATACAGCCTCAGACACACCCCCTTGCTTAGCGGTGCTTAGCTAAACTTATCTGGGAGCCATGGAGCTCCAATGTGTTTACAACAAGCATGACACACCCCCTTTTCATGTCTGCTGCTCCTCCTGCTTACACCACTGCCTTATAGCACCTACGCTGTTAGGTGCAGTTTGGCACTTAGAATCCTTTTGTGATTCAGTAAATTTTCCTCATTAGTATACTCCACTGCCTTAATCCCTAGTTACTGCACTACACCAGAGACTTTCCCCTTAGCAACCGCTGTTCCCTGGTATTGTTTTGATTCTGCATGCAATAGACTATAATGGCAAAATGCAGATTTCACTTAAAATTGCCTATTCAACTTTTTTTTATATTTTCAGCACAATCCCATTTGCATGCCGATGCCCTATGCTTAAACGGCCAAGATCGGTCAAAAAAATAAACCTTTATTTATTTTTTTTATTTTGCAACATTTCTCCATGCCAATGACCACATATTTGTCCATTGACATGCATAAAGATTGTAATAAATGCTTTTATTTGAGCTGTCATGCCTCTATTTTGATTTTTCCAGAAATGTATTCAGCTAGTAGCCGAACACATTTCTGCAGGTAACAATATTCTTGCATGGATGCCTGCCTGCTTACTGAATCGCTAACTCACCAGCAAATGAGGTAATTAGCATTATTCAGTGGTGTCCATGCAGGAATTGTGTTGCCAAGCAAGTGCACGTCCCCAGGTTGGTTTACTGGATCACTTGACGGCCATATTCTGTGCAGGGGCGGCTGCACCATTCTTACACTCCGTGTAAGCTTTATCGAATCCCAGGGATTGTTATTGAAACTTGTTTATGAAAAGAAGTAATGGATAATGAGATCACCTCCCAAGGATATGATATACTCAGGCATGACAAACAAAACAAGCGTGCAGATGGCATAGCAATCATCTATAAATATTCCATTATCATTTCTTTACTTCCACAGAAAATATTCAAATTTAACAATGCTGAACTACTAATAACACTCCTAAAAATCAGCAATAGGAAAACTATGTTTGACAGCAATTTATATACCACCGGGGAATAATGTTGATACTGGTGAAAACATCTTATATTGGATATCCCAACAAATTAACCATAAAACTATAATAGTTAAAGACTTAAAGATAGACTGGGAACTCATAAATTCTACTCCCCCCACTGAATACATAAACTTGTATGACTTCAGACAATTAATAACCACACCTACTATAATTAATAAAACTTCAGGGAGACACTCAACATTAGATTGGATTCTTACAAAGAAACCAGATAAACTGACAAAAGTAGGCTGCCTCTCAGATAGCATAAGTGACTTCATACCAACATATGGTCTTAGGACTCACCATAACATAGATAAACATATTATCTGTAATCACATACAAATGCAATCGATTTTAGCTAAGATATTTTCAGTGAAATACTAAAAAAATAACAGAATTGTACTTAGAACAATGCTGCTAGATAAAGCTATAGAACACTTTAATAATGTGTTCTTGTAGACCTTAATCTAGCATCAGTACATAATAAAAAAGTAAAGTCCAACCCCACACCAGGGTTGACAAAGGAAACAAAAAAAAAAAAATCACAATAAAAAATAAAGCCTGGAAAAATTGGTATAAAAATAGACATCTTAGGAACCTTGCAAAATTCCATGTCAAACAGGGAAAGCAAACATACTATACCAACCTACAAAACAAATATATGAACAACCCAAAACATTTTTGGTCATTTTTAAATAAACTACTCCACCCTGGTAAGATTACTAGTCCCTTTCCATAAACAGACAATATAACAGGCTGTATCCCCACACAGTTTAATGTCTACCTTATATAATCAATATTATATCTCTTAGACACTAACACATCTGCCCCCTCACTCTAGCCCTGTTCAATCAAAGCTACCCACAGCTCTTCAGTTTTAGTCCAGTACCTACCTTGCTTGTAATGCAGTTGCTCCTTAAACTAAAAACTACTTCAGTAGCTGTAGACCATCTACTATCAGACTACCTAAAATGGTTGCAGAACTCATAGCCTTCTCTGTGTTCATACTAATTAATAGGTCCACAGCAGAAAGATATCTCCTATCACTGTGGAAAAAATCCTACATCATACCACTCCACATAGATGGCACATCTACAGAGTTTCATATCTATAAACCAATAACAATTCCCTCTACCCTCTCAAAAATATTAGAGAAATGTGTCCATATGCACGTGTTGCAATACCTAACCACAAGTAACCTGCTCTCAGAAACACAACGTGGCTTTAGGCCCCAGCACAGCACCACTACTGCTCTGCTATATTTTACAAATATAATAAACGGGCATAGAAACGATGGTTTGCTTGTGTCCGCCATGTTGTTAGACTTGTCAAACGCATTTGATACTGTTTTGCACCAGCAACTGCTCATTCAACTTTCCTCAAAAGGACTTTCACTGTACTCCTTGTTTTGGTTCCTTAGTTACCTGTCTGTAAGGCAGCAAGCCTTTAATTAGCAACAGACCTACTCATCCTTTCAACCAGTTAATACAGGTATCCCTCAGTGCTCTATCCTAGGTCGTCTCCTATTTAATATATTTATTAACCTCCACCCACCATGCTACTTTAGTTCAGCATACAGAAGACTCAACACTAATATGTGCGGCTCCGACAATAAATAAGCTCCAAGACATTAGCCAAAACTCCTTCTCCTCTTTAGAAACCTGGCTCAAAGAATCAAACCTCGTACTCAACCCCAAGAAAACTAAGATAATGCTTATAACCTCAAAAAAATTTCCAAAATCAAAAGCAATGTTTTACCATAAAGTCAGCAAATAATACTGTCATTGAAACTTTAACTCACAGTAAACTTCTAGGCATTATAATAGATGACCATCTCAAACAGAACCATCATATACTGCACACCATTAAACCTATGCACCAGAATCTAGGATATCTTTATAGGATCAATGGATTCCTTACAGATACTGCAAGAAAAACTCTAGCCACCACCTTCTTACTGCCAGCTAAATTATATGAGGCTACAATACTTAAACAAAGGAACTTGTCCCCTGCTACAATCTTCTTCTTCTTTCAAATGCTCCCGTTAGGGGTCGCCACAGCAGATCAACTGTTCCCATTTCTTCCTGTCCTCTGCATCTTGCTCTGTCACACCAACTGTCTGCATGTCCTCTCTCACCACATCCATATATCTTATCTTAGGCCTTACTCTTTTCCTGTTACCTGGCAGCTTCATCCTTAGCATCTTTTTCCCAATACACTCTGCATCCCTCCTCAGCACATGCCCAAACCAACGTAATCTTGCCTATCTGGCTTTGTCTCCAAACCTTCCAACCTCTAATATACTTATTACTAATTCTGTCCATCCTCATCACACCCAGTGCAAATCTTAACATCTTCAACTCTGCCACGTCAAGCTCTGACTCCTGCCTTTTTGTCAGTGCCACTGTCTCCAACCCATATAACATAGCTGGTCTCACTACCCTCTTGTAGACCTTCCCTTTCACTGTTACTGGTACTCGTCTGTCACAAGTCACTCCTGACACTCTTCTCCACCCACTCCATCCTGCCTGTACTCTCCTTTACCTCTCTTCCACACTCACTATTACTCTGAACTGTTGATCCCAAGTACTTAATCTCATCCACCTTCACCACCTCTACTCCCTGCATCCTCACCATTCCTCTATCCTCCCTCTCATTCATACACATATATTCTGTCTTCATCTTGCTGCCCTTCATTCCTCTTCTCTCTAGAGCATATCTCCACCTCTCCAGGGTCTCCTCCACCTGTTCCCTAATCTCATTACAGATCACAATGTCATCTGCAAACATCATATTCCACGGGGACTCCTGTCTGATCTCATCTGTCAACCTGTCCATTACCATTGAAAATAAGAAAGGGCTCAGAGCTGATCCTTGATGTAATCCCACCTCCACCTTAAACGCATCCGTCACTCCCACTGCAGACCTCACCGCTGTCACACTACCCTCGTACATATCCTGTACCACTCTTACATACTTCTCTGACACTCCCGACTTCCTCATACAATACCACAACTCCTCTCTAGGCACCCTGTCATATGCTTTCTCTAAATCCACAAAGACACAATGCAACTCCTTCTGACCTTCTCTGTACTTCTCCATCAACACTCGCAGAGCAAACATCGCATCTGTACTGCTCTTTCCTGGCATGAAACCATACTGTTGATCACTAATCATCACCTCTCTTCTTAACCTAGCTTCCACTACTCTTTCCCATAACTTCATGCTGTGACTGATAAGTTTAATCCCTCTGTAGTTACTACAGCTCTGCACATCACCCTTATTCTTAAAAATAGGTAACAAAACACTTTTGCTCCATTCCTCAGGCATCCTCTCACTTTCCAAGATTTCATTAAAGAATCTAGTTAAAAACTCCACTGCCATTTCACCTAAACACCTCCATGCTTCCACACATCATCTGGACCAACAGCCTTTCTGTTCTTCATCCTCTTCATAGCTATCCTTACTTCCCCCTTGCTAATCCACTGCACTTCATGATTCACTATCCGCACATCATCCAACCTTTTCTCCCTCTCATTCTCTTCATTCATCAACCCCTCAATGTACTCTTTCCATCTGCTCAACACACGTTCCTCGCTTGTGAGTGTGTTTCCCTCATTATCCTTTATCACCCTTACCTGCTGCGCATCTTTACTAGCTCAGTCCCTGTGTCTAGCCAATCGGTACAGGTCCTTTTCTCCCTCCTTAGTGTCCAACCTTTTATACAACTCTTCATACGCCTTATCCTTAGCCTTCGCCACCTCTCTCTTTGCCATGCACCTCATCTCCTTATACTCTTGTCTACTTTCTTCATCTGTTTGACAATCCCACTGCTTCTTCGCCAACCCCTTTCTCTGTATACTCTCCTGTACTTCTTCATTCCACCACCAGGTCTCCTTGTCCTCCTTCCTCTTTCCAGATGTCACACCAAGCACCTTTCTAGCCATCTCTCTTATTAGCTCTGCTGTAGATACCCAGCTATTCGGTAACTCTTCACTGCCACCCAGTGCCTGTCTTAACTCTTCCCTGAATATCACCTCACAATTACCCTTTTTCAGTTTCCACCATTTGATCCTTGGTGCTGCCCTCACACTCATCCTCCACTTCTTGATCACCAATGTCATCCTACAAACCACCATCCTATGCTGCCTAACTACACTTTCCCCTGCCACCACTTTACAGTCTCCAATCTCCTTCAGACTGGCCCTTCTACATAAGATATTATCCACCTGTATGCATCTTCCTCCACTCTTGTATGTCACCTTATGCTCCTCCCTCTTGTTAACATACATATCCATCACAGCCATGTCCATCCTTTTCACAAACTCCACTACCATCTGACCTTCTGCATTCCTTTGCTTAACACCATACCTACCCATCACTTCCTCATCCCCTCGGTTCCCTTCAACAACATGCCCATTGAAATCTGCTCCAATCACCAGTTTCTCACCCTTGGGTACAGTCATCACCACTTCATCCAACTCACTCCAAAATCTTTCTTTCTCATCCATCACACGCCCAACTTGTGGAGCATATGCACTAACAACATTCATCATTACACCATCAATTTCCAGCTTCATAATCATCACTCTATCCGACACTCTTTTTACCTCCAAAACACTCTTAGGATACTGTTCCTTCAGGATAATGCCAACGCCATTTCTCCTCCCATCCACACCATGATAAAACAATTTGAAACCGCCTCCGATACATCTAGCCTTGCTCCCCTTCCATCTGGTCATTTGCACACACAATATACCAACCTTTGTTCGGTCCATCATATCAGCAAGCTCTTTCCCTATACCAGTCATACTGCCAACATTCAAAGTTCCGACCCTCACTATCACAGTCCTAGCCTTTACCTGCCTTCGGGCGTGCCTTCCTCCTCTTCTCCTCCTTCGGCCAACAGTAGCCCAATTTCCGCCAGCACCCTATTGGCCAACAGTACTGGTGGCGGTCAGTGCTGCTACAATAAAATACCTAAATTTGCTACCAGCCTCCCTCATAGGGCCCATTTTCTTAGCTTCAAGCAATTAAACTGGCTTGAACTGCACAACTGTCTTATACATTCACAACTAACTAAAGCACACAAACTAATTGATCATCCAGAAAAATGCCCTGCACTACAAAACGTATTACTACCCTACTGTCCAGGAAGGGACCTTCATTGTAGTAACAAATTCTTATTACTTACAAATAAGTCAAATAATGTTGGAGGAGACTCGTTCTATTCTCAATATGTTATTAAACTCTGGAATAGTATCCCCACACAAATAAAACTCTCTGACAAACTCAATAGTTATAAACCACTGCTTAAACAACATCTTAATCCTGGACCTGCACATGCTCATCACAAGGTTAAAACTTTTGTGTTCACTGTACTATATTCCCCAAGTACTATCCTTAAAAGATTGCTCTCAACCTCTCACTGAAATGACAAAACAATTTTTATATGTAACTGATGCCTGTACATTCCACTAAGTTGCACGTGTGCTTTCTGTTTAGTAACTTCCACCTCTGTAAAGTCTTAAAATGTATAAACATATCTACTGTTTATGTATAAATGTAAGCAGAAATGTAACTACTCTGTGTTTGATTGGAATTTAGTATAATACAGTGTAAGCAAATGAAGCTTTTCTTCCCGGGCCTCTGTTGAAAATAGGTATTGGACTTTCCCGGCAAACAAAGACATATACAAATAAATATATATATATATATATATATATATATATATATATATATATATATATATATATATATATATATATATATATATATCAATATATATATATATATATATATATTATACATACATCATACATATATATATATATATATATATATATATATATATATATATATATATATATATATATCTATATCTATATCTATATATATATATATATATATATATATATATATATATATATATATATATATATATATATATATATATATATATATATATATATATATATATATATATATATATATATATATATATATATATATATATATATATATATATATATATATATGGGTCTATATTATTAGTACAAAGGTGTACTTACCCGAATACGTAAACGTCGACAGGTCTTCCTCAAACCGCGAAAACATCGATCGTCCTGAAGCATGAAATCTGAAACGTCCAGTTGTCATGGTTGGCCCTTCCATGGTATAGCTCTGCAAGGTAAGTGTGCGATAGTTACGGACGTTAGGGTTAGGGTGCGGGTTAAGGTAAGTGCATAGATGGTAATGTATGTGAGATTTAGTGTAGGGTTAGAAGTAGGGTTTTGTTAAGTGTATATGTGTGGATTATTTTGTTTATTTGGGTATAGCTTCTTAATGTAAGTGTACGATAGTTACGAACCTTATGGTAAGGGTGCGGGTTAAGATAAGTGCATACATGGTGGTATATGCAAGATTTAGTGTAGGGTTAGAAGTAGGGTTTAGTTTAGAGTTAGAAGTAGGGTTTTGGTTAGTGTATGTATGTGGTTTATTTAGTTTGTTTGGGTAGGAAGTATGTAGCGAGTGGTGGGGTGGGTGGGACAACTATGACGGTTCGAGTTTTTGAATTTTGCGGTTTAGAGCGTTCGGTGTATTCATGGTTCGCGGAATATGTGTCGGTGTTTTAGTATTCGGTTAGTAGGGCTTTCGTACTTATAATATAGACCCATATATATATATATATATATATATATATATATATATATATATATATATATATATACATATATATATATATATATATATATATATATATATATGGGTCTACATGATATGGTCGACATTTCACAATGTTGAAATTCATATCGACGAGACCATATGATCGACATTTGAAATGTCGACCATACAAGTAAACCCATAAAAAACAAAAACAAACTTACCTGTACACTGCTAGCAGGGGGGGTTTGTCCCACTGCACCCCCTGTGGGGGGCTCCACCTCTCCCACAACCCCCCCCCCCAGAACTTAAATATACCAACTCTGAGATCGCACTACAGTGCGGAAGTGGAAATCTTTCCATTCCGCACTGTAGAGATATTCCGGTTCCTGATGGTTGACATTTCAAATGTCGATCATATGGCCTCGGCCATATGAATGTTGACATTTTGAAATGTCGACCATTCGAAGGGGCCCATGTATATATATATATATATATATATATATATATATATATATATATATATATATATATACATTTATGGCAATAAGATTGATATCAGTGGACTATGGCTAACCACGTTTGCTGTTGATTGCAAAGTGGGGGTAGTTAAGGAATCACATTCTGATACTGAGGTTGTCTGGTATGGGCTACTTCACACACACATGCTTGATGTGGTAATGAATGGCTTACCATCAGTGCCTAGAAATGCACTATAGTTTCCTTTGGTAAATGTAGCATTACCCATGCCATAGAGTCAGTGTTCAACTTACATCTTACACAATCAATGGGGACTCAGGCTTTCCATTAGAAATCACAAAAAAAAAAAAGGGAAGTAACCCCCCTACACCACTAATATGGGGATAAAGTCCATCACATCCCCAACATTATATATGTATATATATAAACTCCATGGTTATGCAACAGTAAAAAAAAGAGGGAAAAATGAAATCAAATCACCGCTGGCTAACACTACTCAGTGTGATATTACATTTTCAGACTTCATCCATTCAGCCAATGTTGCAACAGAATATTGCAGGTAAGCCATCAGGGTCTTTAGTTACCCTGATAGGTTAAAAGATGTGTCCCTCTACTCACTATTATGGGGACTCCTGTGGAGTATGTGTGTGT
Source organism: Protopterus annectens (assembly GCF_019279795.1). Taxonomy (NCBI): domain Eukaryota; kingdom Metazoa; phylum Chordata; order Ceratodontiformes; family Protopteridae; genus Protopterus; species Protopterus annectens. Next base: position 1,167,205,504 of record NC_056726.1, read on the forward strand.
TTACATTGAAACTTTCTGATATATCAAAAGTTTCAACATTAGAGATAGGAGCAACTGCCCCTCCCCCCCCACACACACACACTCATGTTTGCTAACCCTAACCCTGTCCCTGCCACTAATTATAACCCTGCATATTAACTTAGAATACAACACCATTATTCACACAAATTTGGCCTTGTGGTGATGTTAGTGGTTTGGATTTTCTTACTTGTTTTACTCAACCGATCTGAAAAACATTTGTTTTCCTGTTGACTTTCAGGTTTCCGAATGTTTGATTTTAGCAATGTTCTCTTTGAAATGATCACCTTAGTCAGTGTTACCATGGACATTGATAATATATCATAAATGTATATGTGGGTCCCTGTCATAACACTGAATCTTCATTTCACTGAAACTCAAATGGTCAAACACATTTCACTGAAAAATGTAGAAGTATTTAGAATCTATAGGATGGTGTCATTTCTTATCATAGGAGTTATCAGGGAAGTGAATCTAGCAGAGTATGTGTAAATCAGCACCGTATTGTACCCCCAGATCTGTAGATGTCTGTGTTTCATCTTGAGCACTGATTCACTGTACTGACGCTATACTAATTTCTCTATAATACATCATTATCATCCAAGTGTCATTTTTGTCATTTGAAAGCTACCTCGATAACTTCCAGCTTCTACTCAATCGAAAAAAAAAAAACACAAAAAGCCCTTACACATCTCAAACAACATTTGTCAATAACAGCCTCTTATAATACCCCTTTAGAAATCATCCCCCATACCAGGGCACTAGGCATAACAATTGATGATAACCTGAAATTTGACTTACATGTGCAATAGGTTATCAAAGAAACTACAACAAAAATTAGGGGCACTATAGAACAAGTAACTACTTAACAGATTCATCAGGAAACTCCTGACCTCTACACTTCTATTCCCCACCTTACTAAATGGTTCCCCATTACTGTTTACCCTTCAAGCTTCCATCCAAAATGCGCTAAACCAGTTCTCAATAAAATAGCAAAGTATTTGCCACTAACTCATCAAACAGAACCCATCAGTGCTAAGCCCTATAACAGCACGACTGGATTGAATTACCCATGCAACTCACTTACACCCCCTAACTCCTAGTCTACAAATTAATATACAAACCAGAACAAGCAAACTCTACTAGATGTATTGCACACATACACCCTTGCTTGACCACTGTGATCTGAAAACAAAATACTCCTCACTACTTAAAACCACATCCACCAGCAGAAAGCTCTCTCTATTCTAGCTATATAGCCCACTCCTGGAAATCTTTCCCTTTATCCTTTAAACATAATAGCAACCTTTCCAATCTCAAGACCTATCTAAAAAAGTATCTGTGAGACATATGGTCTTTTACCTGCAAAACCCTCAAAACAGATGCATAACCACATACTTATTATAACTATGCCTTCCTCACTCTGAATTGACTAACACCTCCATACCTTAGCAGATAGTAATTGTCAAACATCAAAATAAGCTCTCCATTTAGTGATACCATGCTACTAATATATGTTCTTCTACTGCTTCGTCCTGGTACCTGACATGATTTATTTCATCTCTGGTGTCCTTCCATTAACATTCTCAGCTTTCTAATAATAATTAGTTTTCTTTCCTGTGCATTACTCCTCCCAATCTCACTCTGTTACTCTAGTTTAATAGTAGAATACTCTATTATTTGTCATCTGTATATATATTATTAGAACTAGAGTCAGTAGTTTGAATAACTATATATATATATATATATATATATATATATATATATATATATATATATATATATATATATTAGTTTACTTGACATAGGCTATGCACTTCCTCAGTGTCCTGCTACTTGTAGTGTATATTGCATTCTTTCAGTCTGTTGTGTTTTATCGGTTGTGGGGCTTTTCTCCCCTTGTATACAATTACATATCTGCTACTGTAAAATGTTTTATGTGTGTTTTTGTGGAGCCTTTCTCCCACACTGGTAGTAAAATAATATGCTGCAGGGATTTTTTTCCCCATATTTTTAAATCTGTTGCAGAGCTTTTCTTCCAGGCCTCAATGAAAACAGGCTATTGGCTCAGTCGGACCTTTATGGCTACCAAATGATAAATAAAGTAACAGAAAATAACACATCAATCAATCATCTTATTTTCAGTGATGTAGGGATTACATATTATACAGTTATTGTATTAAAGGGATTACGACTTAGAAAGATTTAATGCAAATGTAATTGCCAAACTCCCATCTAAAACTTTTCCATAACAAAAGTGACGGAGTCTGAGATTATAGTATAATAGGTATCAGTCCAGGAAACCTCCAAAGTTAGGCTTCACTTACTGCAGTGCTATGATTATTCTGTTTAAATTCTCAAATGACCTTGTCACAACAACTAGAAGAATTCATTGTTTCATGCTGGGACTCCTTATGCTTTTATCTGAGTATGTTATGGAAAACTGAGTGCTTATGTCATATTGCTACAGGCAAAATGTAAGCCTGACAGAAGCAGTGTTTAATGGCCTTGTTTTACCTGCAGAAAACAATAGCAATTCAAGTTCTGTAGTGCACTTCCGTTAAACATACTACACCATAATAGATACAGTTGAAGGATGTGTTAAATGGCCATGATTTCTCAAAATAATGACTAAATGTTATAATTTCCTCATGACAGTGCATTGCAAAGTGACACATATTGTGTAGAGTAGATAAAAATATGCCTTACTACATGAAATAACAATATGGGTGCATAACAGTTCTACAATATGCTGTGGGGTTCATTATGAGCAGAAGCTGTACCTTTAGAAAACTAATACATGGCACAGCTGTACTAAGATGTTGTTTGTGTCATGTATGATGTGAACATTAAGAACATGTATCTACATGATGAGGTGCAAAACAGTAACCATCAAATGATTTATCTACTCTGGGAACTATTTATTTATTTTATTATTTTATTTCTGTATTTTTTGTGCCCCTGACCCCTGCTTCTTTGGGCCTCGACCACCCTGCTCTATATTGGGTATTATTTTCTTTTCTCTTCCAGGTTAACGCCCTAACCATTTATTCCCCTGTCAAAGCAAGAACTCTGCATCCATTTTGCTCTTTGATTGAGGAGAGGTAGCCCCACTCTCCCCTCTTTATCTGTCTCTATGATAGCAGGTGAATATCCTGATACCACTTCTCTAGGGGGACTCACTCTGTGGGCATCTGCATAATTCTGAGAATGCTCAGGAAAACTGGTGTGTGCAAGACGTACATCTCAAGCTACAGTTATTGAAAAAAAGGCCCTTGCAAAGTAGGAATATCCAGATAAAATTTGGGCATCTAATTACCATAAAATGTTAGTACCAAATGACATGCAAGTCTTCCTGTTTCCAGTAGGAATGTGGAATATTGCTCCGAAACACATATTAAAAAAAACAGAGAGTGTCAAAATTATGAAAAAATATAAGCATATTACCAGAGACAGTGTAAACTCTGTAGACTTTAATAAATTGTATTGCAAAATCCTAACACTCACGGTCATCTATTTTTGCTTAAAAAAGGGAGATGTTAGATATGTGTCCTTCCTCTTTAAATTATTATTGCCACTAATATGCCAGTCATACAGTGTAGTTTTCTGTATAAAATAATATGTGATGAGTAGGATTTAAAAAATGTATGAAGGGATGAAAGAAAGGCTGAAAATAGGGACATACCTCCAAAAATAGGATCATCCTGTGCAGGGGTGAATTAGGCCTGAAAATAGAAACTTTTTTTTTCCATAATAGGGTCTGCTGTGAGGTCTAGTATAAGATAAAAGAATAATATATGAATTAAACATAAAGTGGCAATGTACAAAAGCAGCAGTAGTGATGAGATGGAGAGCCATGAGGTACAAACAAGATATGTCAGTGCTAACATTACCCCCATCTGACCCCGTAAAGAGCCCATCTCTATACCGGAAGAATGCAAAGTTCCTGTAATCACAGCTGCACAGGTAAAAACCACACTCTCCAAAGCCAAGAACACAGCATCCATGGGATCAGACAACATCCCAGGCTGCGTTCTACATGAACTACAGAACGAACTGGCACCCCACCTAAGTACCATGTTCAATCATAGCCTCACCTCAGGCTTTGTGCCTGCTGAATGGCGCACAGCAACGGTTATCCCACTCCACAAGGGAGGAGCCACCACAGACCCCAGGAACTACTGCCCCATTAGCCTGACAAGCCTGGTCTGCAAGGCCATGGAACGTATCATCATGGAACTTATAAACAAAGACATTGGTAATCTCCAAACTCTGGATCCCACCCAGTTTGGGTTTGTAAAAGGCAGATCATGTCTCCTAAACCTGACAGACTACTTTGAAGCAGACACTAACGCCATAGACAAGGGTAAGGTGGTTCACACAGCCTATCTAGATCTTGCCAAGGCTTTCAACACTATCCCCCACTCTGGAATTATAGATAAACTCGCTAAACTAGGAATAAATCCCTGTGTCACAAGATGGGTTGCCAACTGGCTCACTGACAGAACCCACACTGTGAAAGTAGCAGACTCCAAATCTGACTTCAGACCAGTGACAAGTGGAGTACCACAAGGTTCAGTTCTGGGTCCTCTCCTGTTTGGTATCTACTTCTCTGAAGTACAGGCTAACACAGAAGGTCTTTGGCTAATGAAGTTCGCAGATGACTGCAAACTAGGAGCCATAATCGAAACTCCAAACGATGTGGACATCCTACAAAAGGGCCTCACTGAGACAGATGCCTGGTGTCTAAGCCATGGCCTCAAGCTCAATGCTAAAAAGTGCATTGTCATCCCCTTTGGTAAAAACTCTGCACCCATGAACTACAACATAGGCGGTAGTATACTTAACACCAAAAGTGTGATAAGAGACCTTGGGACACAGATGGACAGTAGTCTCTCCTTTGATAATCACATCACCACAGTAGTCAGGAAATCCTTCTACGTGGCACACCTCATCACAAAAGGTTTCTCATCCAGAAAAAAAGAGGACATTGTTCTCCTCTACTCATCACTCATTAGACCCATTATAGAGTACAACGCCCCTTTTGGTATGTACCTCACAAGACATCTACAACAACTGGAAAGGCCACAGAAATACCTCACAAAGAGGATTACCGGCCTCAAACAGATGCCCTATGCAGACCGTCTCAAAAAACTCCAGCTTTACTCCGTCGCATATTGCCTACTCAGAGGTGATCTCTGCCTAACATACAAAGCTATGTCAAACCCAGAGCTGTTGGACATGCTCCACTTAAAGAAATCCCAATCCCTCCGAGTTACATGCTCTAGGGACCTAAACCTTGTCACCACAATAAACAGAACATGCCGGAGGGATACATTCATGTCCCAGAGACTTCCCATAGTCTGGAATAAACTACCTATCTATATCAAACAAAGCTCCTCATTAGCACTCTTCAAGAAAAATCTTGATGATTGGATGGGAAATAGGAAATTCACCCCAGGGATCACCTCTGTAGCTCTGCTCGACAGTGGCACAGGAAAATAATTTTCTTGGGTGGCAAAAGCCAGGGTACCTTTTTGGCTGGGCTTGTATAGACCCCAGGGCCGATAGCCTAGTACTTACCTATGAACCTATGTCACAGTGGAAATTCAAGTCTTCTGTGTGAAGCACACTATAATCCTAACATGAAAAAGTGACCAGAATGTAATCAAGCTTTTGAAGCTCTGGAAAAAGAATACATTTGTAAAGATCTGGAGCATTTCTCACTGGGCCTCCACTGAAAACAGGCTCTGTGGAACCTAATTGGACTTTCCTGGTCAACAAATGTAAAATAAATAAAATACTGTTAGAAAGAATAACTTTATAATGACATGTAAAAAACAACTTCAAAAGAATTAAATGTTATTGGTGAAAAAAATGGGAAAATTGATTTTTTTATTTTGCACAATGAAAAATGAAAAAAAAAAATGAAAAAAAGTTGCTTCTCTGAAATCAGAGTACATACATTATGCAGCAATTCTGTCATTCAGGTTATTTGCAAAAGAAGTTCAGAGTTAATATAAAAGTGCTTATTTTAAAGTAGGTGGATGCAAAGTACAATATTTTCTCTGAGCACTCAAGAAATGAAAGAAATCTTGATGTACTTTATATTTTTCTGTTAATTGCTTTATGCCATTATAAAATGATTACTCTCTATTACTACTTGACTTAAGGCTAAAGACCTGCTACCCTACTTCCAGTTACCAAGTTCTATCTTTTACTCTGCTATTATACTTCCCACGCAAACATTTCACTAATGACTCTTATTCCCTAACCCTTCCTAAGCAACCTAACTACTGTTGTACAAGCATTTCTGTTTCTGTTTTTTTAACTAATTCCTAATTTTGTTAAATCTTTTAGCACCATTCCCAGCTAACTTTCTTCCTCCCATACTGCTTTGTACTATATTTATTCATAGTCACAACCCTCCCAAACAGTACCTATTTATTCGAAAGTGTCTTTTTCTTTTCCCAAATAAATCCTCACTTCTTCCTGTTTTAACTACATTCTAATTATCTAGTCTTTTAAACACTTTTATTCCTTGCTTGCCTGAGAAGACACTAGAACAACCGTCTTCTCTTCCTTCATAGAAAATATTGCTACAGTAAACTCTCATTTAACTGGCACCCATGGGGATTGGTAGATGCCGGATAACTGTAGTTTCCGGTTGCTTGAAAGTTACTATGAAATATTGGCCTGACTAATACTGTACCTTATACTATTTGTTTGGTTTGACTTTTTCTCAGGTTGAGAGGAGAGGAAATTTATTTCTCTCTTCCTTTTTAAAACTCTAAACCTCTAAAAACCTAAGGTATGTTTCTGTGTGGAGAGTGGGGACCGAAAGTGCAACATATGAAAATTGTACTGTATTTCTTTGATTTTTTTTTATTCTGGTTGCTTGAGAGTGCTAGTTGCCTGAGTTCTGGTTAACCGAGCGTTTAATGTACTTCTGTTTCCTTCTTGATCCCTACTTCCCCACTACATACCCGTAGTGACATACTGATCCATTTACTTAATCACGGTGCTCTTCAGGTTATCCTCTATTCTTCTCATGCTGCTGGGCCATCTGTCATCCTACCATGACTCTATAATACCTGTCAACATATTTCCAGCCCTGTCCCAACCATGTATTCATAATTTATCCCTACACTCTCCACACATTGCACCAAAGCTATTTAATTATGCCTCTTATCTTTACCTCAAATATTGATTGAGCAACTCACTTTCAACTAAAACCAAAACCAAAACCAAATTAAGTGGAAAAATACTCTCCATAAAACAAGTATCAGTGATTCCCCGATATACCAACACCCCTCCAAGAGGACACATTCACCCTAATCCTGGCCCCACCTATCACAATGAACTTCAAGACAATTCTCTTCCACACACTAGTCTAACTCTATAATAGTCAACACTCAGTCCTGATAATTGAACATTTGCTGCCATAAATGTTAAAAGCATAAGAAATAAAATTGTTGAACTACATGCCTGAATTACCCAGCATAAGCCTGATAGTCTTGCTGTAACTGAAACATGACTTAAACCCAACTTAAACAACTCCAAAATTGCACATCCTGGCTATAGTATGACCCATAATGACCATAGAAAGAGGAAAGGTGGTGGAATTGGGTTAATATTTCCCAACAACTACCATATTTCCCATTAAAGCATTTACTGAATTTAAGCACTTGTTAACAAATATGTACTACTGTTCTTTACATCCCTCCTGGCAGTAATAGAGCTGTACTGGAAGCAATCCTACATTGGATATCCATAACAATTCCACAAGAAAAAAGTATTACTAGGTGGTATGAATGTCAGTTGGTTGGACATAAACTCAAACTCCCCTACATTTAGCCTGAACGTATTTAGTTTCACAGAACTAATTAATAGTCCCACGCATTATAGCAAGAAAGCTAATTCCCTATTGGACTGGATCCAAGTATCAGACCCAAGCAAATACAGCACCTCAAGTACAATGTATGAGTGTCTCAGTGATCATCTCCCAAGCTATATAACCAGACATGTCACACATTCACTTAAACAGCATTATATTTAAGGAACACCTAACCTTTCCAAGTTTAAACCAGAAATGTGCATTGCTACCCTTATCATTTATTAACTGGAATTTTCTAAAAATCCTGTCTTTAGATGATACTGTAAATGAATACATTACCACTTTCTTTAATATACTAAACAGCCTTGCACCTCCTAGAACCAAAAGACTAAAAACGAATAATGCTGTTTAGCTATCCAAAAAGCGCATAGTGAAAAAGCATGGAAAGAATGGCAACAATATAAAACACCACAATATCTTGAAAGCATCCGAATGCTTTGCAATCGTACCAAAAATCAAATAAAAGAAGACAAAAAATGTGATCTAATAAGTTTCAGAATAATAGTAAACACAAACCAAAAATTGTGGACAGACATTAAATAAATGTTGCATCCCTGCCAAAAAGTCCACCATATCCTCTCCCCAATAATCACCACCGTCAGTCAAAATCAAAATAAAATTCAACTCTTATTTCGTAGATAGTATAGCATCCTTAACCAAAGGTTCCCCAACCTTTAATCCTAACCCTGCCCAATAGCAGTATATCACCACATTTACTTTCACCTTCAAACCTGTGCCCACATCCTATATAAAACTACTCTTAAACAAACTCAAACCATGCTCTATTTCAGCTGATAAACTTCCATGCAAGTACCTTAAAATAGTAGCTAATAACATTGCCTATCCTGTCTCAATCCTTATAAATAAGTTAATCCAATAATCTCATGTTCCCCGTCTCTGCAAAAAGTCACAGATTATCCCTCGGCAATTGTTTTTGAATACATTTTTCAAGTATTTTGGAGAGGGGGCATCAGATTGCTGTAGGTCTAAAGTTAATAATGCCTGTTGGATTTCCTCCTTTGTACAGAGGGATAATAGTTCCATAAGAAAAAACTCATCAAAAACAAGGGATGTTTTATACAGTTGAAAACTTTCTTACCAACACAACTCAGACAATACTTCCCACATCTTAACTTCTCCTCAGATTTCTTTATGGTGCTCCCATCCTTACTAACCATCAAGCATCACAAAAAATCAAAACTTAAACAATGCTTAACAGAGTTGCTAAATTTACAGCAAATACCTCTTTCAGAACCCAAAACTGTATAGCATTAAAACTCCTAAATTGGTTAGAATTATCCTTCAATTAACATACACTCAACTTTTTACCACCTATGATATTATCCAGAATCCACCTGCTTATCCAGCAGTAAAAAAATGTTCTACACAACTATGTTCCCAGTTGGTCATTACAATCCAAAATCTCCTGTCTGTCCACCAACCTATCAGATCTGCTGCACATTGCCTGTACTCATACCATATTGCTCAGGTCTGGAACTCCTTACATGTAACTGTTAGATTAGTACCCTGCCTCCTATTCATCAAATACATGCTGAAAGACTTCCTAGCCAAACGCTGCTGGAACTTTAATTAAATACGCTGCCTTGGGTACCAAATTATCATCATGAGAGTCCAATCAAGACAAAATGAAGTGTAGAAGAAAAAAAAAATTCAATGCATTGACTGCATGACAGCTTTGATGGAAACAAAAAGGCCGTGAGGCATGAAAAAATAAACTACTTTTTAAATACATTGCTGGAATGCCAGTCAAAATCAAGTATAAAAAAACAAGCAGCACTCAACTCAAACCACTTCTCCCTGCACTGCAGTTCTAATTATAATTTATGCTCAGTTTTATTAAAGTGCCAAGTAACATGCTGAAAGTAGCAATCTCTATGATACTCCCACTTGTAAAAATGTTTCTTATCCAAAAAAGACCTGCTGCCTGACAACAACTATCTACAAGCTCAAGATACATTGCTTAAAGGATTACTGCACAGGTTATGGAGCACACACGATAGACTGGCATCCTGTTTAGTTTACAGGTAAAGCCTGCAAAGATGACTGCAAGTCTCTAACAAATGTAATGAGCTTAAAATAATGTAATCCTATCCTTTATTACAAATACTGCCATATACAGTTGAATACCCAAGGCGTATATGTTATCTAGTTATGTAAGTATTCTCTGCATGGCAAGAACAGAAAGGCTTTCAATTTTGACAATCCTTTAACAGTATGCTTATTAAAGCTTACTTGCATCTTACAATCTCAAACAAGCTTTTCTAATGGTCATTAAAGCATTGTTACTTAAACACAGAGCAACAGGCACTTTCTGAATAATAATAAGCATAAATGAACAGTATAAAAACATGACAGAAACCAGAACATTCTGCAAAATCAAGTACAGATGAAAAGCCACTGTAGGCCATCTAGGATGGGGGGATACTCTGCACATTTACACTGCATAATTGCTACATGAGGGAGTGAGGTGCAACAAGTATGTCACAATTTGAAATGTCTCTGGCTGACTGTGATGGCTCTGACACATTTGTCATACCCCTCAGCCTCAGAGCAAGAAATCTGGACAAAGCCATACATAGAAGTGGGACAAAGGACCAAAAATAAGGACAATTTTTAAATATTGCTCTTATAAACAGAAAGATAACAGAATAGTAGGTCTTGCATTAGTATGAATTTTCTGAAGGGTACGAAATCTGAAATTCAAATATCTGTCATTATTTTCTAACTTCAGTCTTTAATGATTTGCCAAAAAAAACACAATTTTATGAAAAACTGACCAAAAATGTGATGCAAAAATATAAAATAGCCACACAATACAGCTGGGAATCTGTCAAAGAAGGGACACTTTTTTAATATTAGTACTGCTAACGAGCAGCTGACAAAATAAAAGACTCTGTATGCATTTCTCAAATAAAAGTAATCTATAACTCTGATTATTACAGTTATTTATTAATTGTAAACCCTCCACGTATTTTCCAAAATTGCCATTTTGTGGAGGTATTATTAGGGGAAGAGCAACATTTTCAGCCAAACTCAGGGACAATTGAGAGGTTTGGATATGCCTAATTCTATAAAGCAATTTATGTTCACATACCTCTCAACCTGTTAATGCAGGAAATCTGGACAAGACCAAATATATTGGGGGAACATATAAACAGTACTAAAACTTGTTCTTGTATAAACTGAGTCAGTTGATAGAATAACAGGTCTTGCTTTAGCATGCATTTTTCTGAAGGTTATGAAGTCTGAAACTCAGTGTCTGTCATTATTTAGTGACTTAATTCCTAAATGATTTGCCAGAAAATCACACATTTTATGAGGAACAAACCAATAATAATAAGCAAAAATCTATTCATTCTTCAAAAATCTGGACAGTTGAGAGGTATAGTTCAGCCAGGGCTGTCTTTGAGTTTGCCCCCCCCCTCACAAAATCATGGTCAAATGGAGTCCCCCTCCCTGCAGCCATTCCAATGAACCATTACTTGGCTATTTCACCCCATTTACCATAAACACTAATGTGCATACTGCTTTACTTCTGTGATGATTTGGGCTTCATTTGAAAGTTTTATTTTGCATTTTGCAGCACAAACACTAATAGATATCTGCTAAACAAAGCAATGCAGTCTCACAATGAAAACAGACCTAGCATTAAAACTTCTTTGCCCTTGAAACTCATATTCATTTAAACAGCATTGAAACCCACATTCAAAGAAAATACATTTTGCCAGTGGCAGATAAAGATTAACTTTGGGCTGTTTTCAAATCACAGGCCTCTTGCACATGAAACAGACACATGCTCTTTGATACACCTTCCTGATTGTATTAAATTATATTCCTTGTACAATACAGTACAGCTTTAGAGGGCATTTTAAATTTATTGTTTTGAACATTTTCCCAGTAAACAATGAGACAAAATGCATACACCAATAATGACAAAACCGCCCAATTCAGAACATTTCCATCATAAAAGTCTACTCAAACATCTACAGTCTACCAGTATCAGTAAAGATGCACAATCTCTGAAGACGTAAAAGTCATCTAAATAATTCCACATTAAAGAGATCTGTAACTAATGAAGAGGTTGCTGCTAGCAAACAACTTTATATTTCATTTTTCATCTACAAATCAAGTGCCTGTTACCCTTGAAGAATAAATTGCTTATGTCACACTAAAAAAATGGTAAGCTAATACTATTGCAATAGGGAATGGGTGGCAAACTGATAACAGGTTCATAGTTACTAAGTATCTTTGCCAAAAAGGATTGCAGCATCCAGCCCTTTGCAACACAGTATACTATCAGCAATGCATCTACCTACTGTGGGAGTAGAACCCGTAGCCTTCTGATTCAAAAGCAAATACACTACCTGTTGTGCTATTAACAATGCAAGCTGACTCAGCATAAGCAGCACTAAACTTATGCTTCCCTGCAGCTGCAGCTGTCAGCTCCTTGTAAAATTTACTCAACACTCAGCTGTATCTCAAAACTTTGCAGCACAAGAGATCTGGAAAAAGTCAAAATTTATTGGGGGGGGGGGCAAAAGCCCAAAAACCAGGGACAAATTTTAAACATTGCTTGTATAATGTGGAAAGTTACTAGAATAAAAGGCTGTGTTACCACCATACATTTAACTGCCAAGTCTTGAACCTAGGACCCTCTGCACAACTGTCAGAGCAACATACCACTATGCCAAATCAGCTGTTTTGTGAAAGAGAGGAAGACTGAAACTTAAATAGCTACCATTTAGTCAATTTAGTTCTCACCATAGCTGCCAACCTTTTAGCAAAAAACACCAGGACAAAGCCAATAATGGGGGAATACAGCCCCAAGACATATTCAATTAATTCATTTCTCACCATAGCTCTCAACCTCTTAGCAAAAACACCTGGACAAAGCCAGTAATGGGGGAATACAGCGCCCAGACATATTTAGTGAATTCAGTTCTTACCATAGCTTTCAACCTTAGCACAAAACACCTGGACGAAGCCAATAATGGGGGAATACATTCCCAAAAATAAGGACAAATTTCAAATAGCCATCTTATAAACTTAGAAAATTGCTAGAATAAAAGGTTTTGTGTTACCGTGTACTTTCTGAAGAATATGAAGTGTGAAATTCAAATGCTTGTCATTTTTATTTATTTAACATTTGTTAAACAGGAAAGTCTTATTTATTTAACATTTACTAACCAGAAAAGTCTGACTTGGAACATAAGCCAGTTTTCAGCAGAGGCCCAGGGAGAAACACTCCAGACACATGTCTTTGTAAGATGGGAAGACACCAGAGCATCCAGCGGAAACCCACACAAACACAGGGAGAACATGCAGACTCCACACAGAAGGCACCCCAGCCAAGAATCAAACCAGACAACCTTTAGCTGTCAGGCAACAATGCTACTACTGAACCACTGCACTACTGACTGTGTAAAGATACAAAAATACAGAAACCACAGATTTTATGAGGAACAGAAAAGAACAAATATGAGGCAAAAATCTGCAAATTTTTTACAAATGGTGGTGGGAAGGGGATTAAGGCTCTTGCCACCTAGGCCCAAGATACAGGGTTCAAACCTGTGGTATTCTCTACCCATCATATAGCAACTGGGGCATCACACACACACACACACACACACACACACACACACACACACACACACACACACACACACACACACACACACACACACACCACTTCCTTAGTAAACTCCAAAGTCCATTGTATTCCTTCCTGAGCCCATACTATCCAAAAGCAAACCCAGCCTGCAGACATTGCAGTCTGATCTCCTTCCAGTCTATGCAGTTGTAACTTCATAGACTTCTGGGATAGTGCTGCTGAATGCTCTCTTCCTAATCTGGACTGCTGGTGAGACAGTCTGGATTTTTGATATTAGGAAATGCTGCACATGCGCGATGATTGGCGACTCACTTTTGTTTTTCTTTTATTAGTTTTTAGGTTATTAGAACTCCTGACAGTAATGGTAGTACACACATGTTGCAAGGAGTATAAAGACCTGCTACATTAATTGTAATGCACATAGCCAGTCTTAATAAATACATGGTACACAAACTGGAATTGTGTAGACACAAACACCAAATATATATATATATATATATATATATATATATATATATATATATATATCACTGAACCACAAATCACTGAGACTAAATCATCGCAACACCAAAACAATAAAAAGCTAAATTGAAGCCCAAAATATAAAAAAATAAAAACAGTGAAGCCCAAAACAACGAACTTACCAATACATAGAATAAGTACTAGTTCCTTCAAATCAAACAACACTAACAGTAAACACAAGCACAAGCCCCCCTGCAACCCCACACTCCCCTGCAAATTACATATACCAAATCTGAGATTGCACTACAGTGGAGAAAATGTAAATTTCTTGATCCCCACTGTACCCTGATCTCCACATGGAATGGCCAAATATGTTCACAAATACACACCGTTCAGTCCACAAACCACCTAAATACTTAACATACATACTTCCTCTCCTAGTCACTTTGGCACTTCAAAACCAACAACATGACTTGTTTTATGAAGATAAACCTAAGCTTCAACAATACAAACTTACTTACCGTGTTAATGTAAAGTTTCAGTATTCAACCTGAAAACTGTCCAACAGCATTCAATGTAAGGTCTGCCATGTTTGTTCGCCACAAGACAATGCTTCTTAAAGTGATACCATAACATTCACAAACTACACCATTAAAAACTTAACTATTTACGACACTATAGCAGTTAATGTTTTAAACTTTAAGTGTTTTAAAAATGTGACGTTATGGTCTTGACATTATGAGAGACGAAAATACAGCAATTCAACAATTTAAAGTAGATCCGTATATACATACATATATATATATATATATATATATATATATATATATATATATATATATGGGTCTAGGACACATGCTCGACTAGCATATGTCCAAATCACATACACAAAAGCATTTAACATCGAAAAGCACTTCCTGTGTATGTGTAGTTCAAAAAAAATTATCTACATTTCTGCAGGAGGGCTTTGCCCCCCTGCACCCCCCACACCCCCCTACTTTATTATTCTCACTCAGAGATCGCACTACAGTGGGGAAAAGGGAATTTTCCCTTACCTGCACTGTAGTCCGATCTACGAAATAGGCACACATACATGGAAGCGCTTGTCGATGTTAAGCGCTTTCATGTATGTGTGTTCGATGTTTTGTGATTCGGACATATGCTAGTCAAGCATGTGTCCAGATCCCATGTATATATATTATATATATATATATATATATATATATATATATATATATATATATATATATATAGTATATATGGATGTACTTGAAATGCCATTATCAAGTCGTTGTTTGTCTTTTCGGCTTTTCCCGCTTAGGGGTCGCCATAGCGGAACTCCGGTCTGCTAATGATTCACAGTAGATTTTTATGGTGCCAAGTTGCCAGCCCGATGCCCAACCTTCAGCAAGGGCACACCCATTCACGGATGTCTTTCGGAGGCCACTCGACCGTGGGGATGACATGCAGACTCCACACAGAAGGCACTCCAGCCGAGAATCGAACGGGAGAACCTCTTGCGGTGAGGCAACAACGCTACCGCTGTACCACCACGACTTTATGTCATTATGAAGTAATAAAGCAAAATTGAAATGTTATCTCAAGCTATCAATATTTCTAAAACTAATAGTAAATAATAAGACAAAGCAAAGGCACCTTATTAGATAAAGAAAAGACAGTTTATCACATTGGAAAGATATTAGCACCTGGCAGCTGAGTACAGACTGTGCACATCTGGTGCCTTTCATGACATATTTTACTTTGGTCAATTCAATATTTTATTCAGAAGTCACTACGGCTTAATAACAGAACATTAATCATCCTGTGCCATATATTCTAGCAGGTCAGTACTGGCTTGTTACTGACAACTGTGCAGTTCAGAGCTAATTTATATTGTCTTTTTCTGTTCCTATAGCCAGATCTGCATATGGACTACTTGTAAATACTTGGAATTGTGCCCCATTCATTATTTTCAGAGGAGATGTGAGGAATATGCAGTTCATCTTAAAGATCAATATAAAATGATACATAAAAACAATCTGCATTTGGTTGGCACAACATATAAACTAATAAATAGACAGCAAATACTTTGCATGTTTTACAGAAAAAGAAAAGAAACAGTATCTCTACAAAAGGATGAAACCAATACCTGTTTGAAGGTTGAAAACTACAATCATAAGCACACTTTTGGTGGTCGGGGGTGGGGGGCGCATTCTACTTATTTTATTTATTTTGTTATGTATAGAAGGCATTTTTGAAGGTTGGACTAGGCATCGGGTGTTTCACATTGAATGCCTTTAGGTAATTTGTTGTAGAGACAAGAGCTGAGATTATTAAATCCCTATGCACTGTTCTACTAGGAGGGTTTCAGATCAGTTCAGTCTTACAGGTGTTAACACGAAGAAAGGTTTGAAAAAATACAAAGGTAATCTTTCTCTAGTACAGACAATTCAAAAAATCCAGTGGCATTAAAATTTATTCTGAAATGGTACTCGGCCTAGCTTTCTGAGCATGCTGTAATGGCATTTTCCTGCATGCTCCAAGTAAAAACTTTACTATTCTCTTATGAACTGATGGAAGAATGCCTGTCTAAATCAAAATATCATTGCAAAGAGATAAGAGAGCTTATAAAATCAGTAGGAGGACCCAGATACATAGTTATCTCTGATGAGCATACCAGACAGTCCTTTAGATGGTAGTGGGCTCTGTTTGATAGTCTTTTATTATTTGCCTGAAACCTAATTAATAGCGAAGAAAAATTATTTCAATATTTAAAACATATTCACTTTTCTTGTAGTTTATTATTTTAATCCATAAGCTAACAAACGGCCTTGTACTAATTGCATACATCAAAACACATTCAACTTTCATCTTTTCATTTTCAAATTGTCAGTCTGGTAGTTAGTACAGACGATTAAGATTCTGACTTGGCTGCTTCTTATAGACCAAGGAGTGATTGTCTCAGACCTTATTTGCCCGCAGTATGACTCTGAGTAAGTCACTTTAACCAAACAGTGCTTCTGGACTGAGACTAGCAAAAAAAAAAAGTCCATCTCAATCCTGCTGTCCACCTAGGTTAACAAATAAAAAATATGAATAAAAAGAATTGCAGGGTGCTATTTAGGAATGAGCCAGAAAGGCACAAAAGAACTGTTATGAAATTTCATGAGCTTTTCAAGACTGCAGAATCCAAACCAAAACTTATTTTTATTATCTCTTGCTACCGTGTCAAAAGCTGAGTCATTATATAACTGAGGCCATGTCACAGAAGGACTTTGGCACTTGGACATCCTTCAGTTATTCATCCCCCACTGATATCAGACCCCAGTTCCAATGCACTTATCTGATTTGTATGTTTATCCACCTTATTATTAATGTGATTAGCAGCTAAACCTCAATGAGCCTGTGACCCTTTTACAGAGAAAGACATGGTGACATAACACTGGAGAGACACTTTCTATTCTACTTTGACAAGGGCCATGAGATATTTATAATCTATCCAACCTACCATTAATACGGGCAGTACAGACCTCACCTTAATATGCCAGCCAATGGATAGCTTTAGATCAGCTATATTTGACTTAGAAATGCATAACAAATAAAAGAATGCAGCCATGCAGCATGAATCTGGATTTGTCTTTTAGGATCCTAGGAGGTTACGAGGCTATTGACCCAGAGGTCATTACAAGCCTAGCCATTTCATCCCAATGTATTACCGTAGATACTCTAGTCAATACCCATGATTGTATCGAGTAATGACTGCCCATGTCCAGGAGGGTTGAGGACACTATTCCCGGTAAGAATTGACAGTGCTCCATCCTCTCATCCAGCTTCCTTTTGAACAGTGTCATAGAGCTGCACTACTTCACATGAATTGGCAGCCTATTGCAAAAAACTGTCAGTCTCTAGGAGACAAATCTGTCTGTCCAGCATATCCTATTCAAGTCACAGGCCATATTTAGGTCCCTGGAATGGGTAGCTCTTGTCCTGTTTGATTTACAGATGTGCAGTAAATTCATTAGGTTTGGGTCAGAGATTACTCTGTAAGCCAAGCATAAGTCTCTGAGGTCTCTCCAATTGCTGCAGGTACTTTGTAAGGTACGTGTCTAAAGGGCATTATACTCAATTATGGGCCTGATTAGTGCCGAGTATAGAGGGGTTATAACCTCCTTAGCTCTAGAGATGATGCCTTTGCTAATCAAGTCTGCTACATAGAAAGCCTTCCTTACTACAGTGGAAACATGTTTGTCAAGATTAAGGTCACAGTCTACTTGTGATCCCAGATCTCTCACCACTTTGTAGTTGCATAGGATATTGTTGTTAATTTGATAGTGTGAAGGGACATTGTTTTTATCGAAGGGAATGATGATGCATTTCTTTGAATTTAGTTTGAGACCATGACTAACACACCTGTCATTGGTCTGTGTAAGACCCTCCTGAAGTATACTAACATAATTTGGGGATTCAATAATTGCACCCAGTTTGCAGTCATCCGCAAACTTGGTCAGCCACAGACCCTTAGTTTTGTCCTGAACTTTTAAGAATTATATACCAAACATTAGAGGGCCCAGCACTGACCCTTGTGGCACCCCACTGGTGATAGGTCTGCTGGTTGATGTGGAGTCACCAACTTTGATAGTGTGTGGCTGATATGTGAGCCAGTTGGCAAGACATCTTACAACAAAGGGGGTTACATTCAGTTTGTTAAGTTTATCAGTAATGCCTGAGTGTAGGATTGTGTGATTAATTTTTAATTATTCCTAATGGTGCTTTTTACCAGGCAGAAAGTATACACTCAAAGCAAATATTTATTTTATTTGTTTAAGAAATTATATTCTATCATTTTATTTGATTGTATCTTGGGGAGGCAGTACTGCCACCCACCTACTAGAACTGGTATTTATTTTGTACTTTCCTAAATAAAGGCATACTTTAGGTCACATTTTAATAAAGAAACGGAATGACTGATACACAGGAAATATAATAAATTAAGCACTTAATAGCAAAGTACAAAATGTTTGATAAATGCAGACCATTAGCTACTAAAATTAAATGTCTGATTACATAAATTTGTATTGTCCATAAATAATGCTTAGTGCAGGTACTTGTCTATGCAAAAAGCATTGAGCTTTAATTTATAATGTTTTAATGTATTCTTTTTATAAATGGCCATATAATGAAATATATTAGTGAATAAGCATTCTGCATAATTACAAAGAAATAGACAACAGTTTAAATAATGTGGCATTTTCTGATTGTTTTTCTATGCAAACTATTTTGAAAACCATCATTATGTTAAAAAAAAAAACGTCTGTACACCATAAGTCCATGCCATGTTTATTTTATTTCTTGTAACTTTAAAATGTGCAGAAATGAAGCAGCTGTTTGTATTGTTTTAGATGCTAGTCAATATAATCCGAAGCTATTGCTTAGGCTTATTTTGACTGAAATTTTAGTGTCAACTCCCAACTAGGGAATGCATAGACTCTATGATTCCTTTTGTGATGGACACTTGTAAGTGTAATCATACGGTATCACAATTAACAAAAATGAGTCAAGTTTATCAATAAGAAAAATTGCCTCCCTACATGGGAAGACATAGGCTACAACCCTGCTTACAGGTTCATAGGTTCATAGGTAAGTACCAGGCTAGCTGCCTTGCTGGCCATTTTAAGCCTAGACTATTTTTCTTTTTACACTTAACTATTGGTTATAGACTTGTCTTACCCATCCTATGGTTGATAATTAACACCACAGATATTTTTTGGGGACTCATGTATGAGAAAAATCATTTAGGAGCTGCCTCTATCCATTAACAGGAGAGAGGGCAGTCATGAGGCAAATTTACTGTTTCCCATCCAAAGATCTGAGTTGTGCTTTTGTATCCTTTTAGTAAGGTATTTCTGTGGGCATTCTAGGTGTTGCATGTATCCAGACAGATACATGCCACAGGGGGCATTATACTCAATGACTGGCCTAATTACGGTTGAGTAAAGGAGGGCAGTCACATCCTTAGCTCTAAACACAATCCCTTTGTTTATAAGCTGTGCAATATAGAAGGGACTTTCTTACAGCAATGGGCACATGTTGGTCGAAAGTTACGTCACTCTCCAAATGAGTTTCCAAATCCTGAGCAACTGTGTCAGCTATTACGTTCATATTGTCAATGTGAAGTTGCCTGAGGTAGATGTCTTCATAAAGGATACAATAATACATTTTTGGCATTTAGCTTCATGATTTTGTCATCAGTTATTTAACTGGAACAAATCTTCCTACTTTTAAAATATTTATATCCAAGGGAAATCTCAGTGATGCGATAACTTTGAACATAAAAGCCATATCCAAGAATTGTGCATGACAATTTACAAATGAACAATGGAAGGGCATCTGTATGGCTTCTTCATATTCAACAATGTCCAGAAGATTAGGATTTTTGATTGGAAGTCTTTGCATAGGTATTTTAGACCCCTAGCATATGTCAGAGAAATTTTCCTCATGTATATAACAATTACTACATGTGTAAAGAGAAGGACAGAGGTTAAGTGGGAACATGTTTTGTAGGAGTATAATGGGTTAGCAGATTTTAAAAACTTGCCTACAGACTACTTTGTCAGAAATGATGAGGGAGCAAGTGGCTGTAACTAAGGAAATTATTATTTTTAAGCAATTATACAGGATCTGGAATGCCTACACATAGTAAGGTCTTATTAAGATTTATGCTATTGGCTGCCAGAAAATAAATTACTAGAAAATGGAAATCAACATAAAGATCAACTCTAACTGAAGTACTGAATTTATTTATTTATTTACATTTGTTTACCGAGTAATGTCCGACTGGACAAAATGTCCTTTTTCAGTGGAGACCGGGGAGAAAAGCTCCAGATGCATAGTTATATATTTTAGAACTGATAAAACCACTAGAGGTGTGATCTTTAGAAAAGGGAAGGAGCATTTCACATAGAAGTAGATGGAAGTTTGTGGGAACGATACAGGGACAAGAATGCTCAAAAAGAGGAGTAGGGTTTAAGGGAAGGCAGGAACTGAGAAACTGATCGAATGTTGGAATGAATGGCAATTGTTAAAAAGAAAGGAGACAGATTATTTTATTATTTATTTTGTTTTGCATTTGTTGACCAGGAAAATCCGACTGGATGCATGTCCATTTTCAGCAGAGGCCAGGGGAGAAAAGCTCCACAGTAAATTTTAGATAAATGTTAGACAAAATCAAGGCAAACATAGGTGTTCAAATTGCATAGTAAATAGCAGACTCATTTTGACAAGTAACATATTATTCACACTAAGTTCAAGGTAACATAGCAAGTACTAAAGTTAAAACATAGATCAGTATAAGGCAAACTGAGATGTAAGTTTGACAGTATTGCAGAGATTACACCCAAATACTGAGTAATGGCTTAGATATTTCATACTAGTGAATATATAGTATAGCATAGTTATTAAGTACACCAGGTGTATAGGTAGAGGGGAGATGGTAACAGGGTAGGTAGGAAGAGGGGAACAGTAACAGGGATGTGATAGGGTTGGTTGACAAGATGGCAGGATATAGTTAGAGTTGGGCAGGGGCGGCAAGCGGGGGTGAAGGTTATTCAGGTGGGGAACATGTGCAAATCCATGAGTGCTTTAGGTGTTCCTTCAAGAGTTTTTTAAATGTGGCCTTTGAGACAGCTGTGGTGATAGAGGTGGGTAGGGAGTTCCAGATTTTGCCTATGTAGTTGTGGAGGAGGGTACATGCATGCATTATACATGTAATGTATATTGCATGCAAATGAAAATGTTATTAGGTTTGTTTTCTATTAATGCATATGTTGCTATGTCTTAAGTGATAAATTAATAAAGTTGTTAAAGAAAAAACACTATCACATTGGTAATTATACATAAGAGTGTTGCCTACTAGTGAGCTACTTTCAATCCTGACACCCAAAAGCTGGCATTTTCTTAGCATTCAGATTCTCTGCAGCGACCTGCTAGACTACACGGTGGGGTATGCACCCCCAAGGTTGGACATATATGCTGATAATTTGCCAGTCATGTTAATTTAGCTTCTGTATTTTACTCCACAGCTGCCAATGGAAATATTTCTTACCCCTGAGAAGGCATTTTAAAAACATAACATTCAGGCATTCAGGTATTACTTAGTTTCTAAAGATGAGAATTTGTTTTTATTTTGAATAAGCATGTATCTGTAAAACAGCCCCCGGAGGTAGTGGCAATTCTTATGTCCCATTACAAAGGTATGTTGTTTTTCTTTCTGCTTTTCTCGGTTAGGGGTCGCCACAGCGGAACTCCGGTCCGCTAATGATTGGCAGTCGATTTTTATGGTGCCGAGGTGCCAGCCCAATGCCCAACCTTTAACGAAGGCACTCCCATTCACGCATGTATTTCGAACACCACTCAACCACGGGGAGGACATGCAGACTCCACACAGAAGGCACTCCAGCCAAGAATCAAACGGGAGAACCTCTTGCTGTGAGGCGACAATGCTACCACTGCACCACCGTGGCTTAATCATGTATTTCACAGAGGCACTTTGTCAACATAATGTTCATTATATTACTTATCAAGTATGATATGCAGATACTTTCCACGGTGTCACTGAAACATATACTGTGAGGAAAATAATTGTTACCATATGCAACTCTACCATGACTGATGCCTTTACCCTATCTCCCTACAAAAGCTAGTTTCTTCAAAAGCACTCCATGACTCTGGGAAGATCCCAAACATATCAGCTTTATGTGTCCATAAAAAGCTGTCATTTCTGTTAGACTTTTGTGCTTTCATAATTAAAATAGATAATAAATCACATAGTGTGTTATTTAGTATCTAAAGGACCTATTTGTATTACACATAGTTGCCCAGAATGACTGTCTGTTTGCCTAGTTCACAGTTGCCTAGTTCACAGCTGGAAGATATTTTTGCTTAAGTCTGTTCCATCTAAAGTTCAGGAAGGCTAGTTAGAGTTCTTCATTTAGAAATCTGTAAACAGTTCTAAAATTGTCTGTCTGTACACGATTTAGTTCATAATCCTCCTTTACTAGCAAAGGAATAGTAGGAAATTATATTAGAAAACTTCTTTATAGTTTCACCTACTCCAGAGACAGTTACAAATGCCCCATAGAATTATATGTAATTGACATGGGTACTGAATGATCCATCAAGTAGATCCCATGTCAAAACATCAAAAATCCACAAAAGCATGTTAATGCAGTACTGAGCCATATTATCTTTTCTCAGACTTTACTGCCATTATATGGGTCTATAGCTCAGAGCAATAAAAAAGGAGAAATCTCTACCTAAGTCTCAAACAGCTAGAGATTAATTACTCACTTGGATGCTGTAGCCAGCTTACAATGATGGGAGTCAGTGGCTGGTGTCAGCTAATCAATCCTGGGGCAGGGAAGTAGTGCAATCTACTTCTCTGTTGAACCCCCCCCCCCCCCCCCCCGAGTAAGGATGCCACAGCAATAACAAATAAATCAGGGAAGCAATTTGCAAAGTTAAATATATGTACTGTGGTATTCATCACGTTATGCCAGTGGCATAATAAGTAGTACACTTGCTTTTAGTGCTGGAAGACAGAAGGCTGCGGGTTCTAATCCTACTCTACATGATTGGATTAGTGACACTGCAGTGCAGCATTAGGGGTTGAAATACACCAGAGTATGTTATTGTTTGAATGAGATGTTAAAACTAAGGTCTCTTCACCTTGAGCTGGTGAATAGAATAGGTAAAATTCCTCAATACCTAGGACAAATTTACCACCTATCTAGTCAACAAAGGATACATCAATAAATACATACACATGTATCAGTGTATGCATGAAGTATTGGGACTGCTTTCTTTTTGTATGTCTAACAACATAAAATCCCCTGCTGCCTGCCTGGATGATAGCCACCACTTAGATCACACTCGTCTGTGAATAAAGGAGTAATGAATAACCACAATCAGTAAAAGTGGGTAGGATAGTCAGCAGGTGCAGGCAGCTAGCAAACTATACATAGATCTGTCATTATATCTTTCTATCTATCTAGCTAGCTATCTATCTACGTACCAAGTCTTTACTACTTTGTTTTTCATTTTCATGATAAGTTTGCATGTATTCTATATCTGTATTTGATGCATATGGCTTATGACTTTTGTTCCTGTGAGCTCAACTACTATAATGATGTTTTGTTTTTTGCCTTTGTGGCCTGGGTCATGCCTGAAAGTAACTTAACTTAAAACAAAACAATGCAAACCTACACTTTTTATTTTTCCAATGATAATTTATAAACTGCCTGTTTACATAACTGATATTGTTCAAAATCTATAACAATGTCCCAGTTTTGTGGATAAACAACTTCATCACTAAATGTAATGCCTAAAAAATTCGTTTTACCACTTTGTATAAAATACACATATCATATATTCTAGTACCATAACCTGTACATTCATTTAAATTATAAAATAATCAAACAGAATTAAAATAAGATTACAATTTCTGAAATACCGCATATATCCATTGTCATTAGTTAATGACAATAGTTTGCTCATCTGCATAAGATAAAATAAATATACTGGTACCAATGTATGTGAGGAAAGAAGCAACTGGCATTGCAAACAAATCTTCTCAAGCCTCCAACAGAATCAACATTAGCATTCCAAATAAAAAATGACTTAAAGAACTTCCTTGCTTCATACTTTTGTGTATTATATTATAATTATCTCCCTTCAGTGCCCATCTTCTAGTGTTTCTATGCAGTAAGTTTTTTTAAGTTTTTATAAGTCTTTGCCATTTCTCTACTCCATTTGTGTAGTGTTTTTTTTTTCATTTGTTTCTGTACTGCAGCTATATTACGACACTCTCATGTTCATGTTTTGAATAATGCTGTTGCATTTCTAGTGACACAGCATTTTTCTTGTAACACACTTCTATCTATTTGTGTTCATCTAGTACTCACCTTTTGATGTAATGAATACAGTTATACTATGGCTAGTGTTATGTTCTCTAATTTGAAGGCTTAATCCACTACAGATACTGTGTTAGTTATAACGCTGGGGCAATGTTCTGGAATTTGAGCATTTTTAATGTTTCGTGATTGTAGCAGACAAACACTGTGACTTACCCTACAAGAGCACACTAGATATATAAAATAGTTTGGTCTTTTCATGTTGTTAAGCTGATGTTGCTTGTTAATCTAATTGATAAGCTTGTACTGATTATACAGGTATAACTCTAACTTTGATACATCTGTTATCTGAAGATTCTGGTACTAAGTTATGCTTTTTGTTTCTGCAAGGACTATTAGGCATTACTGTTCTGTTGTATATATACTCATTCTGCAACTGATTATGTGGCAGTTTAATTAATTCCAGTGGTCCTCTTTTTACCTGATACCCAGCATAACTGAGTCCTTTTATAGTTTTTTGTGACTTACTCAGAACAAGATATTAAGCACTGTTAGGAGTATTATGTAGTCATCATTATTATTTAAGGTGGACGCTTGACCTGCCACAGTTGCACATAACAGTTTATGTAAACTGCTCTTAGACTTGTAGTTAGACAGTTATTGCTCTGTTTTATATAATTCTTAATGCATTCTGAAGAAAATGCAGATGCTAAATGAGTTGAAAAGTATTAACCATTTTTTGAGTTTCTAATGCCAAACGACTTCTAAGGTTACCTTCTGGCAGTTGTGCTTTAAGTCCTGCAGACAGTATTTCAGAGTTTTGAGTCACCTAATACAGACTATTAATGCCTTTTTACCCTTTGCTCCTCAGCTATTTGAATTTCAACTGTAACTTAATTTTACTTGCATATCACCCTTTCCTTTATATAATTTGTATGTTTTCCTCTGTTTATTCTTATTTTTAGCCAACCTCTCTCTGTTCTACTTTGACTATCTCTTTCCCTCAGCTGTTACACTGAACTGGCAGCAATCAAACCATAATTGTCCAGCAAACAACTTTCAAGACTGAGGTTTACCCTAATAAGAACCATGACAGAGAGGCATATTAATAATACATGTTTTTTACTGTCATGTCTAACATAGCTATCAGGATGGCCACAGTGGTGCAGCGGTTAGCATTGCCGCCTCACAGCAACAGGAACTCCGGTTCGATTCTCGGTTGGGGTGCCTTCTGTGCAGAGTCTGCATGTCCTCCCTGTGGTCGTGTGGGTTTCCTCCGGGTGCTCCGGTTTCCTCCCACATCCCAAAGACGTGTAGTAGGTAGATTGGACACTCTAAATTGGCCCTAGGTGTGAGTGTGTGCTTGTGTGTCCCTTCTGTAGAAGGTTGGGCACCACGCTGGCAACTCAACACCATAAAACTCCATTGCCAAGCATGAGCGGACAGATGATCCGCTGTGGCGACCCCTAACCAGGAAAAAGCAGAAAGAAGAAGAAGTCTAACATAGCTATCAAATACCTCTCTAATAAATAGGGCAGGGTCTTCTGTAGAGAACATACACTCCCATAACAACTAATAAGTTCCCCGGTAATTTACTTTATACTGGAAGACGTAGCCTTCTCTTGAGCTCCCATCCTTCTTGTCTATTCTATGCTATTTACCCACTCCAAAAGTCATCCTGCAGTTTACTTACCTTCCCATACTTTAGCTTGCTTGTTCTTTGCTGCAGTATAAATCTGTCTGTCTGTATTCCCCTGTAACTTCCAATGCATTCACTGTCTGTAGCTTGTAAATAGTGACCTTTTCCTTACTGAAACATAACAAAAATAATAAACTGTAGTACTTAGTATTTCTTTATGCAGGCTCTTCTACTAACTACAACATAAAATTTCCTGCTGTCTGCCTGGATGATAGCCACCACTTAGATCACACTTGCCTGCGAATAAAGGACTAATGAATAACCACAATCAGTAAAAGTGGGTAGGATGGTCAGCAGGTGCAGGCAGCCAGCAAACCATACATAGATCTGTCATTATATCTTTCTATCTATCTATATAGGGCACAGGATGGCTCAGTGGTGCAGTGGTAGCATTGTTGCCTCACAGCAAGAGGTTCTCCGGTTTGATTCTTGGTTGAAGTGACTTCTGTGTGGAGTCTGCATGTCCTCCCTATTTTCATGTGGGTTTACTCCGGGTGATCCGGTGTTCTCTCACATTACAAAGACATGAATCTGGCCCAGGCCTCTACTGAAAATTGGCTTTGTTCCAAGTAGGACTTTCCCAGTTAACAAATGTTAAATAAATAAATCAGCAATTGGTTAACCCAGTGAAATATACTGACAATATATTCCTACTATTTCTGCCACATAAGACATCTTTCCTTACTGACCTCTAAGTCTACAGATATTTTTTTTGTCCCCTTCAATACTTCTTTTCAACTGATGCAGCCCAATCCATTTGCCCACACTTCACTCAGGCTCATTTGGCTACCCTACCCTACCCCCACATCCCACCAACCCCCATTATCACTAGTTTCATATCTACACAAAACCTCCTCTTCCTGTACATAATTCTTCTTCCTCCAAGCAACCTATTATTCTGCTACCCATCATTTGTCATTAATGCCCACTATGTAAATCATACTATCCATATCTCCACCCTTGAGACTCCACCTATCTAGTTATACCTCTCTTCCACAGTGCTCCTCAGCCTCTATCTCATTGTTTACAGCCACTGTTGCCTCCTATTACACTCCTTCTCTTTAGCATTTTTTCTCCTTTATATATGTTATATCTCTACATCTGTCCTCTTTTTTTCCTCTTGCAGCCTTGTCTGTGACTCTTGTTTCTAATACACACCAAATATGCTCCTCATATTTCTTTCCACACATCTACTCCTACTGGTACTATCATACCTTACATGCTATATGCACCTATCACACCTATTTCTCAATCCCCCACCCTTACTCACCCTGCCTATATATGTCACTTGACAGCCATTAACTATCACTATTCCTTCTAGCTTATTTGGCTTACCCCCTATCTCATTTTCATTTATGAAATTCTTAACCCTACTCCATAAACCATTTAGGGTAAAATTTAAATTTAATACTAACATACCTAAACCCTCACTAGTGTATGCATACTGTAAAAAGATAATATTATGTGGCAGTTTCCACCCAAATCCAGGTCCTGACTGCCTCTCTTCTCCACCTGTTCCCGATTCTACTGTAACAACATCTACTAAAACCTTGAAAATCATATCCATGAGTATTCCAAGTATAGTAAACAAAGTCTCTGAATTTTATTCCTGGATCAGTCATTACTCCCCAGACATTATTCTTACAAAAACCTGGCTCAAACCACATATAAAATACTCTGAAATCCTTCAATCACTCTGGCTATCCTGTTTTAGTAGACAATTAATGTATAAGAGAGACAAAGCTTGGAGAAATTAGCAAAAATTCAAATCTCAAGCTCACCTGCAGACCTTCAAACAACTTTGAAACATGAAAAAAAAACAAGTTACTGCTGATAAGAAGTATTATTACTTCAACCCACAGGATAACCAAAAACACAACCCCCAACAAATGTTAATTCACTACAAAGAAAACATTACACCCTGAAACTCCTAGAACCAATAATCCTTGTCCAGACATCTTGGCCTTAGAAACTGCTTCTAAACTTAACTCCCACTTTATAGACTCAATAGCCACCCTCACCCAAAACTCCCTACAGAATCCTGCCACCCCTGACAAATTTCAAAGCTCTAGCAATATGATTTTCAACTTAAAATCTGTCTCCACTTCCTATATAAAAATGTATTACACAAACTTAAGCCCTGCTTACCCTCTGTAGACAATCTCCCATATAAATATCTAAATATCTCTGCCCCCTGTATTGTCTACCCAGTGTATATCTTGATCAAGCTATCCATTTGTGAGTCTTATGTCCCATCTCTCTGGAATACATTTTACATAATTCTTCTCCATAAAGGGGGAACCCCACTGAAATAACAAACTTCAAACAAATTGCAATCTTGTCCCCTCTTTCCAAGATCTTAGAAAAATGTATTCATAAACAACTTTTACAATACTTACTCCAAAAACATCTATTATCCTCTACCCAACATGTCTTTCACCCATATCATAGCATAACAGCAGCCATTGTTGCCATTTTGGACTATATCATTAAAGACAAAAGATAACAATTTAGTTTCTTCTATATTTTTTGATCCCTCTAAAACTTTCAGTACAGTCTCACATACCAAACTACTCTCAAAAATGTCTGCTTTAGGCTTTTCCAGTAGAACAAAACTGCTCTTATCTCTCCCAAATCTCAAACACACATAAAATACACCTTCAAAATATCCTCTGTCAGCAATACTGAAAGTGAAGTTCATAGTTTCATAGGACATTACTAGGCTAATAGCCCTAGGTCCTTTACAAGCCTAGCTGTGTAAAAATCTGAGTATCCATATTGACCATATTCAGATGCTCATTGTTAGCAAAGTGATTCTGTGATCAGTGCTGACTGCTCCAGTACATGAGGGACATAAATGCCACCCCTGGGATGAATCTACTGTTACCCATCCAGTTGTCAAGGTTGTGCTTAAATGGGGTCACTGAGTAGCTCTGCTTCACATGGAGTGGGAGTTTATTCCAGAGGAGCATTAATCAATGGGAGATATAACTGTCTCGCCAACTTGTTCTGTTAATGTCACAGGCTAGGTTGAGATCCCTAGAGCAAGTTATTCTTGTCCCATTTGATTTGCGATGTGCAGCAATTCCATTACACCAGGGTCCAAGACTGGTCAGTAGGCTGGACACAGGTTATATTTCAGCAGCTTGTATGATACAGAGTACAGTGACAGGGCTTTCAGTCTTTCCACGTATGTCATGTTTTGGATGCCCTGGATTCTCTTGGTAAGAAACCTCTGTGATCTCGCCAGTTGCTGCAGGTGTCTGGTGAGGTATTTACAGAAGGGAGCATTGTACTCAATTAGTGGTCTGATAAGGGTCAAGTACAGTGGAGCTATAACCTCCGTGATCTTGGATGCAATTCCCCTACTTATGAGATGTGCAATGCAGAATGCTTTTCTTACCAGTATGGGCATATGGTCATCAAAGTATAGATTACTATTAACCTGTGTTCCCATGTCTCTCACTACTGTCTTTGAGCTTAGAGGGGTGTTATCTATATCATAATTAATAGGGGCTACTTCTTTGTCAAAGGGGATAATGAAGCATTGTTTTGCATTAAGTTTTAGTCTATGAGTTTGGCACCAATCGTTTGTCTGCATCAGCCCTTTCTGTAATATGTTAACATTGTATAATTGGGGAACTGTGTGATTGCACCCATTTTACAGTTATCTGCACATTTGGTAAGCCACAGGCCATCCACCTTTGCATGGACATCAGAAAAATAGATTCCAAATAGTAGAAGGCCCAACACAGATCCTTGCGGTAGCCCACTGGTAACTGATCTACTAATAGAGGTGGACTCCCTAACTTTGACAGTGTTTGTTCTGTTTGTGAGCCATTTGGATATGCACCTAGTATTGTATGGGTTAATCTCCAGCTGGAAGAGTTTCTCTATGATAGCTGAATGGGGGATTGTGTCAAAAGCCTTGGCTAAATCAAGATAGGTGGTATGTACAGTTTTGCCACATCAAGGGCTTTGGTGACATTCTCAAAGACGTCCACCAGGTTTAATAAGCAAGATCTACCCTTGACAAAGCCAAACTGGGTTGGGCCAAGAGTATGAAAGTTGTCTATGTCCTTGCGGATAAGGTCCATGATGATTTTTTCCATGAACTTGCAGATAAGGCTGGTTATGCTTATGGCTTGATAGTTCCCTGCGTCAGCTGACGGAGCCTCTTTAGGTGAGGGGATTACTGTTGCTGTTCTCCACTCTGCTGCAACAAAGCCAATTTTCAGGCTATAGCTAAAGAGACTGATGAGTAGTTCTGACACCCACTACTCTTCTTCTCTTACATACCTACCCCTCATACTTCTCCTTACAATTACTCTTTGGCTGCACTTCAACTTTCTGATACCACTTGACAAGTGAATCCTACAAATTTACTCTCATCTGAGATATACTTAAGTAAGCCACATATCATCTACCCTTATTACTGGGTGGGTATCCCCTGAATATGTACTTAACCTTCAATTACAGTGATTCTACTGCTTGATTATTTGGTACACGTTTGTATATAATTTCTGATGTGTAAATAATGTACATCATTATTAGGCTATGCTTTTATATCACACTGTAACTCTGAATTTTCTTTTCTGTTTGTAATACTTGTGTGGCGCTTTTCTCCTGGGGCCTCCAGTGAAAAATGACTTGGCTCAGTTGGACTAACCCAGTCAACAAATATCAAATAAATAAATGATAAATTATTTAGTAAGAATAAATAATAAATTGTTTAGTAAGCAGACTGGGATATGTGGTCCCATAGAGGCTGTGATTTTGGCATTGGAGCACACTTGTATGACCTGTTCGGTAGAGGACTGGTGTCAGGAATGCTTTGAGGTATGTCAGGTGGGGATGAGGGGTGAAGGTATTGACCTTTCCAGGAAGGGCAACACACAGAAGGTAGTGCACTGACCCCCTCCCCCATGTTAGTGAGCACTAGGTCCTGGACATTTTGAGCCACTTGTGGGGGTGTGGACGAACTGTTCCCAGGCATTTGAATTAACAAAGCTTAGAAACCTCATGGTGATCTTGTTTGTGTTTGTGTAAGTCACCCAATCGATGGAAGGATAGTTGAAACCTCCCATGACCAAGGTGTTTAGCTGTATGCTGAGTGACTCTAGCAAGTCCAGGTTGGCTGTGTGCTTCACCTGGTTCATGATGGGGGACCTGTAGCTAGCGATGATATAGAAGGGTATATTACCTGTAGTTATTTGGGCCTGAAGTAGCTTGAGAGACTCATACTGTTTCACCAGTCTTGAGGTGTATTTGGAATTAATGATGATCGATACACCTCCACCTTTGGTTTTTTCATGCATGTTTTGGGGTCTGAACATGTGAAAGACATTGTAGCCTTGTAAGGCTGGGGTACCCTCAGTGGTTTTAAACCAAGTCTGTGTAACTGCACAAACGTCAGCAGCTTCCAAGGTGAGAAGTGTTTCCAGGGAGTGCAGTTTACTATTTAAGCTTATGGCATTAAGCAACATGTCCTTTATTTTGCATTTATATTGATCTTTTTACATCAGAAGTTTTGTTGCTTTCACATTGCCTTAAAAGGCACTATGGGTAGGCAAGCATTTTTGCCAGTATCTAAAAACCTTGAGGAGACAGGTGAAGGCCATCTCTGACAAAGCAGCGTGGACTGTCGATCACGTCTTTCCAGGCAGACATATACTGGATCCCCCTCGAGTGACACCATAACCTTGCTTGCAAGGCGTTTGAGCTTTGGATGATCCACTTCTGTATATTCCTCCATTTCTAACTGCATGCCTCATTGTTTTGACTCTGTATCCCATTCTGACACCATTGTCGCTCGTCTTGTGTATATGAATAAGATGATGAGGCTTGAGTGTTCATTTAACTAGTTTATTACACACAAACACATCAGTATGGATAATAGGAACATTAAACATAAATGAACTAACTGACTGACTGACTGTTAAACTCATACATGCTTTCAGTCTGGCTGCTCACTCAAAATGGCACTCTTGCTTGCACGTGCTCAGTACTTATATGCATGTGCCCACTGACTGGAATGCTTCTTAAAGGTACATCACACACACTGATATACAATTACCACAGAGTTTAGGATACCAGTGAAAGGCAAGGAAAAGGGGGGCATTAAGAATTTGAACTCTATGAGAGAACATCTTGACATAGTTAGGACCAAACTAAATAAAGAATTGGAAGTGGGCAGACAGGCAAGCCAGTTTTTCCACCCACCCAGAAGGACATTCAAGGTTTCACCTATAGGTGTATTTCCAAAAAAGAAATCAGGTGAATTTTACCTCATCCCTCACGTGTCATACCCAGAGGGTGTGAATGATTATATAAATGGCACAGGGACTTTGGTGTATTATGCTTCATTTAACAAAGCAATTAGGAGGGTACAAAAGAAAAGGAGAGGGGCTCATATGACAACGTTGGACAGAGCGTCTATCTTTAGACTTTTGCCGATCACCCCTAACGACAATGGGTGGTTAGGATTAGTATTTGAAGGGGAGTATGACATGGATAGGTGTATGCCAGTAGGTTGCGCATTAGCATGTGGTACATTTGAAAGGTTTGGCATACTATTGCATGGATGATGGCCCACAGAATGAGGAATGACAACATTGCTCATTACTTGGATAATTTTTTATTTGTGGAGAAGAAGAATACTGGGGAATACAATGATTAGTAAACACCTTTTATCAAATATGCAATGATCTAGGGATGCTATTGGCAGCAGACAAAGCCGAGGACCCCACAAGCAGAAAGTCATTTTTGGGCAATGAGACTGATTGCACAGTCTATGTAGACTTCATACAGACAAGATGCAAACATTTTGTTTATCACTAAGTTAAGTGCTAGGACAGAATAAAATGATACTGAAGCAACTATGAGCTAGTAGGGCTAATGAATATTGCATGCAGAGTAATCCCAATGTGGTGTTTATTTATGAGGCATTTTGCTACCAAAGGTTCAGGATGCACAAAGCCACACCACTGAATTAAGGTTTCAAAAAAATAAAGAAGATTTTGAGCTGTAGTTTAGATTTATTACAGAGAACAACGGGGTGGCAATATGGCAGGAGAATGACATCCCACTTCTGCTCAAAGTGTTTACAGATGGAGCAGGGAGTTGAGGTCTTGGTGGCTATTTTCCAGGGCAGTGGTTCAGCATGGTGTGACTTGACTGAGGTCAGTGTCTCAGCACAGTGTGGCTGACTGAGGTCAGTGGGTCAGCATGGTGTGGCTGATCGAGGTCAGTGGTTCAGCGCTGTGTGGCTGACTGAAGTCAGTGGTTTTGCATGGTGTGGCCAGCTGAGGTCAGTGGCTCAGCACGGTATGGCTGACTGAGGTTAAGAAGAGGGTAGTTACTTCAATTACAGACATGGAATTCTTCCTGTTGGTGGTGGCCTTAGAGCTATGGGGGAACAGATGAGGAACAGGGTAGTTCGGCTTCATTCTGATAACAGCAACATAGTTAATACAGTGAACAATCAGTAAGGGGGCAAAGGAGAGTTAGACAGATTGATGAGGCATTTCACTTTTAAATGCTTAACACTGAACGTGACAGTTAAGGCACAACACATACCTGGCATTGATGACTCACTGGCAGATTCCCTTTCTTGTTTATGGTGGCCCTTTTCTAGCTTGCTGGCTCCAAATTAAAATCCAACCCTGGATGGGTGTCAGGACAATTGTGGGCCTTATGGTTGAATGAGAACAGTGTCTAATGTGTAATGCCCTCAGTGAAAGGACAAGGCTAAGGTATAATAAATGCATACCGCCATTTTTGCAGGTCAGACTGTCCTGGGGTTGGGAAACAGTACGGCTAATTCCACCAGACCAAATTAGGGTATTTCAGTATTGAAGGAAAAAGGTTGGAGTTTAGGACTAGCAAGAAGCACATTGTCCGCCTTAAACGGGTTTCATCTGGCTTTGGTGTTAAAGGGTGTAGAAAATTCATTTCAAGTTTGAATAATGTTTAATGGTTGGGGGGGGGGGACACCCAAGAACTGAGGCAAGAGGTACACCACAGGACCATTAGCACTATGACAACTGTGGTTTGCCATGCTAAAAGTGTGCTT
Organism: Protopterus annectens; assembly: GCF_019279795.1. NCBI lineage: Eukaryota > Metazoa > Chordata > Ceratodontiformes > Protopteridae > Protopterus > Protopterus annectens. The sequence continues at coordinate 1,167,240,193 of NC_056726.1, forward strand.
TTCATCATATGAAGTAGCATTGTTTAGGTGTGCCTTTCTTTTGGCTTTTTATGTGGCCTTTAGATGGTCAGCGATAATTCTACCTATCAGGAAGAATGGCCAGTGGATGGTGTTGCCTTTAGTGCATGTACATATGCTAGGGGAGGACAGTTGGGATTATGTGGCTAATCCAAAACAAATCAAGAAGGGAAGGGTCATTGGGTAAGAGTTATCACCCTAAAAGGTTTGGAATGGAGTTTAAGTGCAGTCTTGCTGGAATATCACAACTACAGGAGTATGCAAGCAGGTTCACTCTTCTTTCATCAGCAAAGGGATCCTCTAACACAATATCAAGTGAGGGCAGTCTTACAGGAAACAGTGAAGTTGTGTGGCTTAAACACATTTAGATATAATTTACTTTCATTCTGGAAAGGGGCAGCAGCATATGCATATACAATGAGGCATCATAGGTTGATGTAAAGAGATTGGGCAGGTGGAATTCCAATGCTATAAAAGTTACATTAGGTATGAACAGTTTTAACTGTTGTTTTTGTGTTGCAGCTCGCACATCAATGGGTCATAAGTGCATCTGAATATTATGTCATTCATTTAATTGGAGGCCTCATCATTGGGTCTGGGACAGGTTGGATTCATCCCCCCCACCAAAGGAAGAATCAAGGATCTTGTGAGACAATGTGGTGTGGGGTATCAGGCATTCAATGGCACCAGCTTAGGACAGGGTAAGAGCAAGTAGCCAATGTAGGCAACCCTCCACAGCTATTGTGCTACATTTGGGTGGTAATGACATATGCCAGCTTCGAGTTCAGGATCTGGTTGGTTTGATCATGCAGGAGGTAAATTATATACATCAGCACTCACAGGCCATGTGATATTACTGGTTAGTCACAAGTGGTACACAGGAGGAACTAGAGAGAGATCCTACCTTCACCAAGAATGATACCACAATACCAAAAACAAATAATTGACTTCAACAATTGGCTTAGTTTCTGGTGTCTTTCCAAGGGGATCCACCTGTCACCCCTGAGGTTCTGGATCCTGACTAAGGCTCTTGCCTCCATCATTGTGCCTTTTTCAAGCTATGTCCCAAAGACAAATCTTCCAACATAAAAGATCTGTCAAAAAGCAAACTGAAGGTCATGCTGCTTAACGCCAGGTGACATAACCTGAAAATGCACACTGGAGGCTCTCCTCACACTGGAAGATGATGCTGTCTGTGCGATGACAGAAACTTGGTTCTGGGCTGCAGCGAGCACCCTGCCTTACCAGGCTATACCTCATTTCACACTTTCTGACCCCAAAATGAGGTTGGAAAGACTAAGGGTGGTGGAGTCTCTATATTCATTAAGGACAGACACATCACCAGACTGGTTTGCCAGCATGATGCACTGAAATTATTCAAGGTGCAACTGACAGTTGGCAAGACACCCATCCAAGTTATAACCAGCTATAGACCCTCCTCCATGACTCAGTACACCCACTCCTCCTACTTGGACCTACTTGGCTTCATCAATGTACCCCCTAACACCCTGATCCTTAGTGACTTCAACTACCCCACCATAGACTGGGTATACTATTCATGCACTAATGTATTCATCCAACGATTACTTGACTTCATTAATTCTAATTCACTAGATCAGATTGTCTCATCCCCCACAAGGGGAGATAACAATCCAGACTTGGTTCTCACCAGCATGGGTGACCACTGCACCAGTCCCATAGTATGTTCTTCCCTGGTGACATCAGATCATTGGCCTGTCTCATTCAAAGTTTCTATCCCACCCAACCCCCAGCCATTTTCAGGCTAAACAACTTCTCAAAGGCTGACTAAAATCTCTTAAGAGAGGGTATCATTAGCTTCACACCACCACCCTCTTAGAGGATGCAGACAACTATGCTGAAAGGTACACCAATGCAGTATACAAGCACCTGTACAACTACATGTACTCAGCTATACCCAACAGAACTAAAACCTGTCTGGTGGACATCCTCTATCAAATGACTTTACAACAAAAGGAAGAAACCGTTGTGCAAAGGTAAAGAGAAACAAATTCCAAATTGGAAAACCTCCCTCCCCAGCCTCAATAAACAAATTAGATCACGAGTGAAAACCTCCAAAGCCAATTATAAATTGAAACAAGCCTCTGAAACAAAAGGAAACCACAAAGCCTTTTTCGGCTACGTCAGGAACCTCCAGGGCAAAGACCAGGTTTGTTCAGAATTAGTACTTAACAGTATCACTTACAATAATCCTGTTGACTAAGCCAACCTGCTAGTTGATAGATTCAGTGCAAAATTCATTCCCCTATCCCCCCCAAACACCCATTGAAGATCCCCGATACTTGTCCCGCACCTCACATCTCCATAGAACAATTGTTAAAAGGCCTATCCAAGGCAAAGAACACAGCTTCCATGGGACCTGATAGTATCCCAGGCTGCATTCTGCACCATCTTCAACAAGGACTAGCTTAGCCATTGAGCACCCTATTCATCCACAGCCTAATTACAGGCTTCATTCCAGCAGAGTCGAGAACTGCTATTATCATCCTCTTGCAAAAAGGTGGTGCCACTATTGACCCAGGAAACTATCACCACTTTAGCTTGACAAGTCTGATCTGTAAAGCCATGGAGTGTATTATTATGGATCTCATAAACAAGGACATAGGCAATCTCCAAGCACTTGACCCCACCACATTTGAATTCATCAGGGGCAGATCTTGCCTGTTGAACCTCGTTGACATCTTTGAGACTGTCACCAATGCCCTGGATGAGGAAAAGTCAGTACATACAGCTTACCTTAACTTGGCCAAGGCCTTTGACACAATCACCCACTCAGGCATCATGGAAAAGCTAACTCAACTTGGTGTAAATCCCTGTCTTATGAGGTGGGTGGCCAACTGGCTCACTGATAAGACCCAGAAGGACAAAATAGGCATGACCACCTCTGACAGCAGACCTGTCGCTAGTGGTGTTTCCCATGGATCAGTCCTGGGATCCCTACTGTTTGGGATCTACTTCTCAGAGGTCCAGGCAAAGACAAAGGGCCTGTGGCTGACCAAGTATGCAGATGACTGTAAGTTGGGCGCTGTCACTGACACTCCAAATGATGTTAACATACTACAAGAGGGTCTCACAGCAATAAATGATTGGTGCCACTGTCATGGCCTTAACTTAATTAAAAAAAAATTATCATACCATTCAGCAAAATCATGGGCCCTACTGATTACCACATCAACAGCAACCCCCTTAGCACACAACCTGTGCTGAGAGACCTGGGTACTCAGGCTGACAATCCCACATTCAACCATCATGTAGTGGCAGTGGTCAGAAAAGCCTTTTACTTGATTCATCTCATAAGTAAAAGTATTGCATCCAGAAAAAAGGAGGTTATTACCTCTCTGTACCCCTTCCTCATTAGGCCTGTAACTGAGTATAAAAAGCCCTGTTTGATATGTACCTCTCCAAACACCTGGACCAACAGGAAAGGCCAGAGAAATACCTAACAAAGATAATCTATGGCCTCTTATGTGGACAGGTGTAAATTACTATCACTCTACTTGGCATAATACAGATTGCTCAGATGTGATGTGTCTCACCTATAAGGCAATAGCAGAACATGTGCTGCTAGAGATGTTCCATATTCATAATTCTAACTCCTTGCACATTACACACTCAAAAGGCCTAACTCTAATATGCAACAGGCTGCCCCATCTCTGGAATACACTTCCCATACAGGTCAAACAGAGTACCTCACTGAGCAACCTTGATGAGTGTATGGAAAACCACAAATTTGTTGCAGGGGTTCCACCTGTGTCCTTCTTTGACAAGGGTGACAGGTGCTGACTGAGGTTTCTTTTTTGAGGATAACCTCTTGGCTGGGCTTCTATGGGCCCCTGGCCATTAACCTTGTAACCTGCTATGATCCTATGATACTATAACTAGGTCAATCAAAGCAGTAGAGAGGTTGAGGCTGAGAGTCAATAATACTATGGACAAGTTATTAAGGAACTTAAAAGGGGCGTATATTTCTCACCCTGGTACTCAAGGCAGATGGCCTGATAGGTGTGTCAGGGATGGGGTTCATTTATCAAGGGATGATATGTGGGTTTTCTATACAGAATTTCAGCTAGGTTTAGCTAGAATGGGGCTACACTCAGGTTGATAGGAGATGTGCTTGGTGGTGGAGAATATGGCAAGAAAAGTAAGGGAGTTGAAGGTACATAGGGATGGTCTCAGGACTCTTTAGCTGGGCATTTTACAGGCCAGACTGCCCCAAGGGGTGGTTGCCAGGGGACTAACCAGTCTGGCAACACTACTTGGCAGATTGTAAGGTGGCCCAGTAAAATGAATTGAAAATGCTATATTGTGGGTAATATGAAGTGAAATGGTTGGATATTGACAGTGCTGTCTTTTGCTTTGTAGTGTTTAGGGCACAGCTATGATGTAAAGGAATGGTCTCCCTGAAATTCCTGCCTTGTGCACATCTCCAAATAATTGCCTTCAGTTAGTTAGGGTTATTGCCATTAATTGGCAATAACCACATGGCTGTAGCCATTAAATCTGTCTGATGTTATGTCTCCACCCTGTCTTACAGTTCAACTTAATCCTTTGGATGCTTTTCTCTCTAAAATATGGTTCCAGCATTGTGTAGGTACCTGCTTGTACTTTGTAAAACTTTAATTTCCTTGCCATGGACTCAAAGGAAGGGAAAGCCCACCTGTTTTTTTACACTTATCTTCTCACAAACTTTGCAAAGGAATTTGTCTCCACCTGCATGACATACTATACACACTGTAACCCAAAACATGGTGCAATAGTGCAAAAAAAAGAACAAATAAACCAAAAAATGTACCACCAGGGTTTCCAGACTCCACACAGTTTTATTTAACACAAATTGTTAAGCGCTTTCATCAATCCAAGTTGACTTCATCAGAACAATTAATTCTGCAGTCATGTCTGGAACATCCCTTCCTGTTTGTTGGCCTGTCTCCACAGTGTATGTTGTTAGAGATATATCCCACTACCATCTGTGATGCTGTTTGCCAAACATGGACATGAAGTCCTGCTTACAGTGAATGAAAATGTTGTGTTACATAAAAAAATAATAATAATAAAACTGTGTAGAGTCCAGAAACTCTGATGGTGCATTATACTATAGACACTGATAAATCTGTAGATTACTGTGTCAGGTAGTGGTGTCAATATTTGATGGCCTAGTAATCCTGCTAATGTCAAGAGCACAGCTGCTATTAAAAAAAAAAAGAAAGCTGTGGAACCATTTTACACTGGTTTTATTGCAGAGAGAAGAACTTAACACTCCCCTTTCAAAGAAAAACAAGAACAGTTACCTCTTCTGGCAAGTTTACATACTTAGCATCACAGTACTGAAATGCTAAGCTTTAACTGTTGGTTATTTATAAAAGTGTATATGTTAAGATAACTTAAATGTAGTATCAAAGATTTCAGTGGCATTTAGAGAAAAGCCAGAAAATATTTTCCTTGTAAAGAATCATCAGCACATTTACCATTTTCAAGCCTCAACACCCCAAACACACACACAGGACAAAACTTCAGAAGGAGGTGGCAGCCTTATCAACTAGGTACACTAATACTGTTTATAAAAGGTCTTCTGCTTTTTTGTGGCATCCTTCCAGAGGATGATGCATATCTGATACACAAAATCACACTAAGAGATTCCTACTGACTTTGAGTCAATGATACAGTGCATGTGAATTTCCTAGTCCACAAAGGAATTGTGACCATTGATGGCAACCATAATTTACAGCTAAATTTATGTTAATATACGTTTGCTATGTGCCCTTACATTAAAAACATTATGATAAGGAAATCAGAGGTACTTTAACTGTGCTTAAATGCACAAATCTGACTGTGTCTGTCTTTGTATATGTGTGTATATGTACACGTATGTGAGTGTATAGTGGAGAAATAAATTATAAGCCTGTGTGTGTGTACTTCATGCTCCTTAAAAATAGATCAAAATTGAAATTTTATGTAACTATATATGTTTCCACAGATATATACACACACATATATAGTATAAGATGCATGCAAGGATGTAGCTAGGCACATGCAGTGCACTTAAAGGACTACATTGTTTTGAGCATCTCTTGGAAACTTCCACACTCTAAAAGCACAGAAAATGTATAACTGTGTAAACAAATATTTACAGTATAAAGGCATAAAAACAATGTCTATCTGAAAAGGTTACATCTCTAAGAATAGCTTCCTTTATGTCCATGAATATTTTAAGAATTTATTACATTTTTAAAATGATAAGTGGGTGGTGGGGGTCAACAAAATGAAGTTTGAGTACAAAATGTAAGTTTCTGGCTACACCCCTGTATGTATGTATGTATGTAGCATATATAATACTATATGTGGGATACAGTGAATACATCTAGAAAGAAATATGCAAAAGATATTTTTGTAAGTAATCACACATGCACTGAAATATGGATGAGTGTGTGTGTGTGTGTGTGTGTGTGTGTGTGTGTGTGTGTGTGTGTGTGTGTGTGTGTGTACATAACACACACACACACACACACACACACACATATATATATATATATATATATATATATATACAGATGTACATAAAAATGTACATGCACAGATGGAGTGTGTGCATGCATGTGAGTATTATAGACTTGTCATCATCCCAATCAGCCTCCTTTTTGTCTGCTTTTTACTTGTCCCTAATCTTTTTCACCATACTAGTTATTAGGCTCCACTGTAATGTTTGTTCCATTCAAAAATATGTAGGTTTAGTATGTTTTCATACTATCTTCGGAAAACAAAAGTGATGCAAATATAATTATCTCACCCTTGTCTTTTTCTATTGTGAAGCCATAAAACATTCACTTGCTGATTCCTAGTCATTTACAGAACAACATCTTACACCGCTGTAAGCTGTACAATGTGGGTGCAAATAATTAGTTATTTATAATAAAGTTACCATAGTAGCGTTAAGCATTATTAATGTATACATTCTAGTAAATGCTGTTTAATGCATTACTTATTCACTGTCACACATTGGTATGCGTTGTATATGCATCTTTTTTACTTTATATTGCTAAGTGCATTTATTACTTGTTGGTATATTTGCCAATGTAGCTCATGGCTATAAAGGGTCCTGGGACCAATTCACTTTCCTGGTTAACAAAGTATAAATAAATACAAAATAGAAAAAAAGGGATGAACACAAAAGAAATAATTAAGGAACTAGTAAAGCATGTTTTAATCCTGCATCATTCATGAGCATACCTCTCAAGTGTACCTCATTACGAGGAACGTACCTCATTTGGGGGTCTTAAAAAGTTCATGTTCCTCAAAGTTCCACATTAAAAACTCTGTCACACATTCAGTGTTAGGAATTTTTTAAGGGAAATCCATGGTAAATAGAAATGAATCATATTAATTCACTAAACTATCTTCTTTATAAGTAAAACCAGCATATTTTAGCCATGCTAAGGCCTTCCTAGTTGAAATTGTTAGTAAGCCATTAGTATGTGTTCCACATTTTGCCCATTTGTCCCACATTATGAGGGCTAGTGTTCCTCATTCTGGAGATGGAAGGTTGAGAGCTATGTTCATGAGAGATAAAAAAAATCCACTGAAGACATTTGGAAGTAGCAGGCAGACTTACTTTGGAGTAGTAGTTGTAACTTATACATGATATAGCACAGATCATTTACTGTAGTGAGAGTTTTCACACCTCAACATGAGAGTGTGGGGGAAGGTATGCCAATTCCTTTAGAACTACAAAAGAATCCCTTTAGAAAAACCTGCTATTTACCTACTTTCTTGTTCTGGATGTAGCTAACAGCTACATGTAGTATAGAGCGAGTTCTGACAGACACATTATAAGGCTTGTTCAAAGAAACATAGAAACATCTCTGTTACAGAAGGTATGTTAAATGGCAGTGCTTCACACTCCTGCCATTCTTTCTTAATGGCATAAGAAAACAGCACTTCCTTATGTCTAGCATGATTTATATAAAGAAGATTGAAAAGTATTCTAGCAAAAAAAAAAAAAAGGAACCAAGAAAACACATTACCAGGGCAGGTCCCATTAGCTGCAACTTTGTGGGAAACACATTAAAATTGTAAAATAAGCACTTGGAGTGATTTTGATGCCATTAAAATAGCTGGAAAAATAAAGATACAATAAAAATGTATTTTTTTTGCATTCTAAGGTGGAGTTTTCCTTTAATATAGTAATTGTGATGCTCAAAGAATATGGAGTGTGTTGAATTGGTTCTACATGTTTTAATCTTAAGCAGTGAGTTCAACTGCTCATGCAGTGTCTTATTTATGTTTCTATATATTATTGTTCAACAACAGTTACAGGTAAAGTAACTTTGACAAATAATGAAAAAAAATGCTTGTCAATTTAGTAAGGACAAAGGGAGCTGTACCAGTCTTGGAGAACAGTGGCTGGATAGCCAAGTTGCAATAAGCTGTCATTTGTGCAAGGCAGAGCAGCTCAAATTTAGGTATCAAAAGGGAAGGGGTGAGGGTGGCCAGGTAGGGGCAAGATATGTCAGAAGGGTTGAGGAGGGGAAAGCCTGCTGAGGGTAGAAATGAAAAGGTCAGGAACAAATTAAATTGTCTTTTCATTTCCTACCTCACCAGTTTACCCCACCCAACCACCCCTCATAAAAACAGTGGGAGGTTGGCAGCCAGAATATGGTCCATCTAGGGGAGATACAGCATCTGGCGACCTACAGAGGAGATTGCACAAGGGGTTGAGAATGAATTTCCTGTTTTATTCCCAGTGGGTTTATTAGGTTTTTGCCTTCTCCTCTAGGTGAGTTAGACAGATTCTCACAGTCAGTTAAGTGGAGTGCAGGAAAGGTAAGGGAGCCTAAATTGCATGGTGGGTATATTTCTCAACTGTCCAGACTTTCGCAGAATGACCAGATTTTTGCCTCATATTTCTGGTTCATAGGTTCATAGCTTGGAACTAGGCTATCGGCCCTGGGGCCTATACAACCCTAGCCATAACAATTCCATAGCTATTTCTTCCCACACTATTTACTTCCCTTGACCCCCTGTCTAGCAGGGTGACTGACATGATCCCAGGGTGAATTTCCTTTCTCCCATCCAATCGTCAAGGTTTCTTTTGAAGAGGGCCAAAGAGGCGCTCTGCTTGACATGTATGGGCAGTCTGTTCCAGAGTCTGGGGAGTCTCTGGGTCAGGAACCTATCCCTCCAGTATGTTTTGTTTATTGTGATGACAAGGTTTAGATCGCTAGAGCGTGTGGCTCTGAGGGATTGGGATTTCTTTAAGTGTAGCATGTCCAACAGCTCTGGGTTTGATATGGCCTTGTATGTTAAGCAGAGATCACCTCTGAGTAGTCGATATGTGACAGAATATAGCTGGAGTTTTTTAAGGCGGTTAGCGTAGGGCATCAGCTTTAGGCCTGTGATTCTTTTAGTAAGGTATGTCTTCGGCCTTTCCAGTTGTTGCAGATGTCTTGAGAGGTACATACCAAATGGGGTGTTGTATTTTATAATGGGTCTAATGAGAGATGAGTACAGTGGGACATTGACCTCCTTTATTCTGGATGAAAAGCCCTTAGTGATGAGGTGTGCCACACAGAAGGATTTCCTGACTGTTGCGGCGATATGGTTATCAAAGGTGAAACCACTATCCACCTGTGTCCCAAAGTCTCTTATCACACTTTCGGTGTTTAGTGTATGGCCACCTATGTGGTAATTCATGGGTACATGTTTTTTTCCCAAAGGGGATAACTATATATTTCTTGGCATTGAGCTTGAACCCATGGCTCTGGCACCAAGCATCTGTTTCTATAAGGCTCTTTTGCAGAGTATCCACATCATTTGGGGATTCAATAATGGCTCCCAGTTTGCAGTCATCTGTGAACTTTGTTAGCCAGAGTCCCTTAATGTTGGCCTGTACTTCAGAGAAGTAGATGCCAAACAAGAGCAGTCCCAGGACTGAACCCTGAAGTACTTCACTTGTCATTTGTCTTGAGCTGGATTTGGAGTCAGCTACTTTTACAGTGTGGGTTCTGTCAGTAAGCCAGTTGGCAACTCATCAAGTGACGTAGGGATTAATGCCCAGGTTAGTAAGTCTATCTATGATTCCAGAGGGGGGGTGTCAAAGGCCTTGGCAAGGTCCAGATAGGCTGTGTGGACTGCCTTACCCTCATCCATGGCTCTGTAGAGTGAGTAGAAGAAGTCAATCAGGTTCAGGAGACAGGCCCGGCCCTTCACGAACCCAAACTGGGTGGGGTCCAGTGTTTCAAGGTTGCCAGTGTCTTTGTTTATAAGTTCCATGATAATACGTTCCATGACCTTGTAGATCAGGCTTGTCAGACTGATGGGGCATTAGTTCCCGGGATGCAAGGTGGATCACCCCTTGTGGAGTGGGATAACTGTAGCTGTGCGCCACTCAGTGGCACGAAGCCTGAGGTGAGGCTATGATTAAACATGACACTTAGGTGAGGTGCCAGTTCATTTTGTAGTTCATGTAATACACAGCCCAGGATGTCATCTGTTCCCATGGATGCTGTATTCTTAGCTTTGGAGAGTGTATTTTTACCTGTGTGGCCATTATTACCAGAATTTGGCAATCTTACGGTATTGAGATGGGCCATTTAGGGGGTGAGAGGGGGGGGGAGTTGGAACTGAATTGATCTGCCAGGATATTGGCAATATCCTTGGGATCTGTATATTCAACGCCATTCTGTTGTAGCTCAGAGCAGGTCTGAGCATTGCCATTTAGATTCTTGGCATAGTTATAGAATGCCTTGTGGTTGTCTTTGGAATCTTTGGCAATTTTATTTTCATAACTAGCTTTCGAGGATTTTATGAGGGATCTCAGCTTCTTACTGAGACTGGTAACGAAGTTTTTTTGTAACCTGGGATTTTCCTCTTTTCTGCAACAGTTTCTTCCTTTTGTTGTAAAGTTTCTTTATGGCAGGGGACCACCAGATTGGCTTCCTATTTTTTGGATAAGAGCATCTTGGTTCTATTTGGGATGGCACGATTCATGCATGAGTGAATCTGCTCGTACAGTGCCTTAGTGTAGGATTCAGCAGTTGAACTTTTAGTTCCCATCTGCATGGATGTCATGAAGTTTGTCACTTCTGACTTGAGTAGCATAAAGTTGGCTTTTTAGAAGTTTTTTATGGATGTTTCCTTACTGGATGGGTGGAGGTGGGATATGGATGTTAAGGGTGATTAGCTTATGGTCAGACTTGACCAACAAGGGGGTGACCATAGGTGTGGAGCATCGATTTCCCATGTCAGTAATGACCAGGTCTAGGATATTGGAGCCCCTGGTGGGACTAAGGTTTAGTTGATCCAGGGCATTGAAATTTATGAATTCCAAGAACCGTTGGGCAAAGGTGTTGGTACATGAGTTTTTCCAGTAAATGGCAGGGTAGTTGAAATCACCCAGTATTAGGGTGTTTGGTTGTATCTTAATATTTTCCAGTATGTTTAGAAAGGTGTAGTGAGAATCTTGGGGAATGGTGGGCAATCTGTAGCAAGCAACAATTTGGATTGCAGTCTCAAGTGTTAGTTGCACCTGGAGAATTTCAGACACATTTCAGATGTATATTTAATGCCATTCTGTTGTAGCTCAGAGCATATCTGAGCATTGCCATTTAGATTCTCGACATATTTATAGAATGCCTTGTAGTTGTCTTTGGAATCTTTGGCAATTTTATTTTCATCACTAGCTTTCGAGGATTTTATGAGGGATCTCAGCTTCTTACTGAGGCTGGTAAAGGGAGCTTTTTGCATCCTGGGATTTTCCTCTTTTCTTCATCAGTTTCTTCCTTTTGTTGTAAAGCTTGTTTATGGCAGGTGCCTGGTGGTGTGAATATCTTTGGTGAATATGGACACTCCTCCACCTTTAGTGTTTCAGTCTTGGTTTGGTGGCCGAAAAGTGTGGTAAAAGTTGTAGCCTGGGATTGCAGGGGTGCTCTCTGGAGCCTTGAACCAGATCTCAGTTACTGCGCAGATATCGATGTTCTCCATTTTTAGGAGTGCCTCGAGAGAGTGCATGTTGAGGTTTAGACTTCTAGCATTGAGTAGCATTACCTTCAGAATTTGCATGCTTGTACCTGTTACAGTCGTAGTTTTGTCCTTTGAGCTTTGCCTAAAAAATGCACTATAGGGTTGGAAACAACCTTAGCCAGTAACATGAATCCCAGGGGCGACAGGTGCAGACCATCTCTGGCAAAGCATTGTGGTCTGTCGATCATGTCGTCCCAGGCAGGGAGACACTGGATTCCCTTTGAATGACACCAGAAGCTTAGCCAGTTCTTGAAGTCAATCATTTTGTCCTTATACTGTGGTATCATTTTGGGCAAAGGCAGAATGCTACTCAGGGCTAGGGTCATACCTGCTTGGGCCACATGATCCAAGAGCTGTTCCATGTCTCTTTTCATGTAGTATAGGAAGGTATGTCTCAAGTCATTCACTCCAACATGGACAATGACAGAGTCATACTTGTACTTGTTGTGGAGTGACTTGAGTGCATGCATTATGTAGCAGATCCTGCCACCTGACAGGCAGCTGACTGTAATTTTCTGCTTGTTCAGCCTGGTGAATGGGACATCAGTGTGCCTGACTATAGAGTCACCTATGACTAAAGTGTTAGGTACATTGTCTTACCATAGGGGCTGTTGCTGGGTGGCACACTGGTGTTGTGAGCTATGTGACGCTATGGTTGTGACTGGTGTTTGTTTGCATTTCAGCTTAGGAGGTCCTTGTTGCTTGGGCAGGTTACAGTTATGGGCCCCTGCATATGTGTGTTTAATGTTGCTATGCATGGGTGTTGGTGGTGTGGGTTTAGAAAGGCTATGTGTTGCTTGAGGTGCAGTGCTGGTGTTGACCTTCTCCTCTTGACTGTCTAGCACAATCTTGGGTGGAGAGAGCTTTGCTTCCAGTTTGGCTATGTAAGTGTGTTCCTCATAAATTTCTGTTTTTCTGGCAAACAATTGGCAAGTCCTTGAGGATAGAAATCAGAAAATAATGACAGACATTTGAGTTTCAGACATCAAACTCTCCAGAAACATTAATGCTAATGGAAGACCTATTATTCTGTCAACTTTCTAGGTTTATAAGAGTAATATTTAAAGATGTTCCCTATTTAGGTGCCTTTGTCCTCCCATTATTTATGGCTTTGTCCAAATTTCTTTCTCCAAGAGGTTCTTTTTCAGATATTTTGGCAATTAATTTATTTATTTGTGTTTCTAACTGAAAATTAACGCAACTGAAAATTGTGGCTGTGTCTCTACAGTTAGTTCTCTACCCACCCTCCCTGTTCTTCTTGTGGTGTTAATGTTGGTGGCTTTGAAATTGCCCACCCTCTTGTAAATTTGTATTTGGATACTCCTTCTGGGCCCATCTCATTTGCTCACTCAACTGAATGCAGTGTTTTCAGGCACTCCTACTGTGTACAAAGAGAACATTTGGGAAAGACAACTCCTGTAACCTCTTAATCCTGCTCTGTTCACTCCTTCAAATAAATAAATAAATATATACATATTTTATTCAGCTGATCTTACTGTAACTGTCTTAGTTGCTATTCTGCGTGCTGTTATCTGTTAAGTCTCACTTACTCTGTACTTATTACTGCTTGCTAGTAACCTTCTAATTTACTTCCTTCTGCACTTGTTTTTTTAGTCATTTGTTAATTTAATTGCATTTATTTAAACTGTATTTGCTGTAATATTGCTACACAGTCAAGTGTGGTAGCCTGCATTGCAATTTGAATTGTATTTACTGCTGTTTTAACTGCTGTTTTTACTGCTTTTCTGTAAAAATAATAATAATAATAATAATTCTAATCTGGTTTCCTGCCTTTCCTGTAACTAGTCTAGTCCAGATACAGACTTGTTGTTTCCAGGACTGTTGGTAAGCTTCTGATCCCCCCAAGCCTCTCTGTGTTGGAGGGAAGCCTTCTAGCTAATCAGTGGGAGTGGTAAGCACTAGGTAGCCCATGTACCATGGGAGGAGTGGGTTTTGGCCCAAAAATTGTAGTTTGTTGGCTGTTTGGGCACTCAAGTCACTCTACTTTCTGGTTTAAAAGCCCGTGTTTGCATTTGGTCCCCGCCTTTCCTGTAACTAGTGTAGTCCAGGTACAGATCTGCTGTATCCAGGACTTTTGGTAAGCTACTGAGCCCCCCAAGCCCTTCTGTGTTTGGGAGAAGCCTTCTAGCTTATCAGTGGGAGTGGTAAGCATTAGGTAGACTATCTACCACAAGAGGAATGGTTCCTGGCCCAGAAATTGTAGCTACTGGCCGTTTGGGCAGTTTTTTCTATCTCTTTCAACTTTCTGGTTTGAAAGCCACACTTGCTCCTGTTTCCTGCCTTTCCTATAACTAGCCTAGTCTGGTTACAGAGTTGCTGTATCCAGGATTGTTAGTAAGCTTCTGAGCTCCCCAAGCCTTTCTGTGTTGGAGGGAAGCCTTCTAGCTTATCAGTGGGAGTGGTAAGCATTAGGTAGCCTATCTACCACAAGAGGAATGGTTCCTGGCCCAGAAATTGTAGCTACTGGCCGTTTGGGCAGTTTTTTCTATCTCTTTTAACTTTCTGGTTTAAAAGCCGCTCTTGCGCTTGTTTCCCACCTTTCCTGTAGCTAGCCTAGTCCAGATACAGAGTTGCTGTATCCAGGACTCTTAGTAAGCTTCTGAGCTCAGCAAGCCTTTCTGTGTTGGAGGAAAGCCTTCTAGCTTATTAGTGGGAATGGTAAGCACTAGGTAGCCTGTCTACCACAAGAGGAGTGGTTCTTGGCCCAGAAATTGTAGCTTATTGACTATTTGGACAAGTTGTCCATCTCTTTCAACTTTCTGGTTTAAAAGACCACATCTGCACTTGTTTCCCATCTTTCCTGTAACTAACCTACTGGGAAGCACTAGAAAGCCTTAAACTGATACAAGCCTTATAGCTTAGAAGAGAGACTTTGGAGTGATTAAGTATCAGTTTTCTGTACTTTCTTGATGTACTTAACTGTTTTCTGCCTAAACGCTGATTTTCTAGCATTTATTGTGATTCACAAGCTTGTGTTTTCACATATTGTACTTATTTGTCTGCCTGCACTTTTAAAAAGTCGTTTTTTTGTTTAGTTTGTTTAACTGTTGTTGGCTACACACTAAAGTGTGATAGCCTTTTCTGATCATTTGTAGTCGTTTAAAGCTGCTTTAAGTGTATTTTTTACTGTTTTTGCTTTATCATTTCAGAAAAACAAAAAGAAAAACCCAAAAATGCCTTTCTAAGATAGTATAGTCCAGTTTTCAGGCTAGTGCTGAATTTAGGGCTGTGTTACAAGTTTCTGAGTTGCCCATACCTTACTTGGATAGAAAGAAGTTTCTCTGTTCACCTGTGAGAGAGGGGAGCTTTGAGCTGCCTATCTGTCCCTGGAGGAGTGGTTCCAGCCCAGAAGTTAGTAGTTTATTGGCCATTTTGGACTAATTTCTATCTCTTTCATTTCCCTGCTATAAAAAACGCGTTTGCATGGTTTTGTGTGCCTGGCAGTGCCGGTTAGCTAGGGTTAGATTTTTCCCGGCTCCACTAAGTCTCCTCTTCAGTTTTTCCCTTGAAACTAGTTTAACTCTCATCCTAAGCACTCAAAAAGCATCCTACAGCCCAGCACTTGCTCAGACCTAATAGCAAGCACTAATATACCCTGACACTTGATTGCCTAGCAGGGCAAGGCTCTTTATTCAACCCTCACCAACCAAGTGACTAAGCAGCTCACCCTACTATTCAGGCATGACCAAAGGGCAATTTCAGGTGTACTCTCTAGTCCAGCTGGTGAATCTGGGTATCCTGAGGCAATGTTACAACTGCCTCTTGTACAGAGAAACACTCTCCTCCTATCACAAAACACTAACATATGTGAGAGATGCAATTATACAGCCAAATTGGAGGCTAAGCTGTCTCAACGCAAGACTAGAACAGACAGTCAAGAGGAGAAGGTTAACACCTGCACCACACCTCCAGCCACACATAGACCTTCTAAACCAGCACTGGCAAAAAATACACGTTTGTTTGTGTCTTTCGGTTTTTCCCAGTTAGGGGTCGCCACAGCGGAACTCCGGTCCGCTAATGATTGGTAGTTAATTTTTACGTGCCGAGTTACCAGTCCTGATGCACAACCTTCAACGAAGGTATGCCCATTCACACATGTCTCCACGCAGAGGATGCTCTAGCTGAGAATCGAACCGGACAGCGTCTTACTGTGAGGCGATAATGTTACCACAGCACCTGGCAAAAAATACACATAAATACACAAAATCATTCTTGGAGGCTCTAAATAAAAACCTGCAAAAGCATCAAACACTTCCAAAGCAGACACCCAAACAACATGCACCTCCCGTCACAAACCAGACAACACATAAACCACAAAATCAGTGTGCCGCACAATCATAGTCCTTAAGGCAAAATAACATACCTAACACACACTAGTATAAGGTGACTCTATAGTCAGGCACACTGATGTCCCACTCATTAGGCTGGACAAGCAGAAGGCTACTGTTAGCTGCCTGAAGGGAGCCAGAATCCACCACATAATAGAAGCACTCAGGTCACTCCAGAACAAGTACAAATATGACTCTGTCATTGTTCATGTTGGTGTGAATGACCTGAGATGTACCTCCCTGGACTACATGAAAAGAGACATGGAAGAGCTCTCTGATCATGTAGCCCAGGCTGGTATGACCCTGACCCTGAGTAGCTTCCTGCACTCACCAAGAATGACATCTCAGTATAAAGAAAAAAATTATTAATTTCAACAATTGGCTAAGCTTCTGGTGTCATTCAAAGGGGATCCAGTGTCTGTCAGCCTGGGAAGACATGCTCGACTAGCCATGTTGGTTTGCAAGAGACAGTTTGCACCAGTCACACCTAGGCTTTCAAATACTGGCCAAGGCTCTTGCTGCCCCCATAGTGCCTTTTTAGGCAAAAGTCAAACCCACCTCCATAAACAGCACAATTAACAAAAAACTGAGGGTTATGCTACTCAACGCCAGGAGTTTAAATCTCAAAATGCACATGCTCGAAGCACTCCTCAGTATGGGGAACATCGACATCTGTGCAGTAACTGAAACCTGGTTCAAGGCTCCAGAGAGCACCCCAGCACTACCAGGCTACAACTCGTACCACACATTTTGATCACAGAACACGGACCGAAACACAAAATGAGGAGGTGCATCCATATTCATCAAGGATACCTACACCTCCAGGTTAGTGGTGCAGCATGATACCTCTGAGATCATCCATGTGCAACTAACACCGGGTAATCTACAATGAAAATTGTAGCCTGCTACAGATCACCATCCATGACCCAGGACTACCACTCCACCTTTCTGGAAGCACTGGAAAACGTGAAGGTCCTACCGAACACCCTGATATTGAGTGATTTCAATTACCCTACCATTAACTTGGAAAACTACTCAAGTGCAAGCTCCCAGGCCCTGCACTTCCTGGAATTCATCAACTCAAATGCCCTGGATCAGCTGGTAAACTCCCCTACCAGAAATGAAAACATATTGGACCTGGTCATCACAAACCTGGGCGACAGGTGTTCCATAACGGAGGTCAACTCGTCAATGCTTAGATCAGACAATAAACTAATCACTCTGGATGTCCACAACCCACCAGCACCCCCAACTAAGGAAACCACAGTAAAAAACTGTTCTAATGCAAACTTCACCTTACTTAAGACAGAGGCGGTAAGTTTCACAGCCCCCACGCTAAAGGATAACATTGCCCAAGATGCAGAAACCTTTGCAAATGCACTCTATGAGCACCTACAAGGATGCAAGGATCGTGCCATCCCTAGCAAAATCAAGACTCACTCCTCTAAGTTAAGGAAACCAGTCTGGTGGACCCCTGCCATAAACAGGCTATACAATAGAAGGAGGAAGCTAGTTCAGAAAAAAAGCAAATCCCAAAAGGAAAGACATCCCTGATTAGTATCAGTAAGAAACTAAGGTCCCTCATAAAATCATCCAAGGTTAACTTTGAAAGAAAAATAGCCAAGGATTCAAAAGATAACCACAAAGCCTTCTTTAGCTATGTTAAGAATCTAAGTGGCAACTCACAGACATGCACTGAACTAGTTCAAAATAGCACAAAATATACTGAACCTACTGATATTGCCAACATCCTGGCAGATAGATTCAGTGCAAACTTCACCACCCTCTCTCCCCCAAAAGGGCCCACAACAATACCGGAAAAGTGTAGTGTCCCAGAAATCACAGATGCACAGGTGAAAATAGCCATTTCAAAAGCCAAAAATACAGTATCAATGGGGTCAGATGGTGTCCCAGCCTGCGTCTTGCACAAACTACAGAATGAACTAACCTCCCCACCTAAACACGCTGTTCAACCTCAGCCTCTCCACAGGCTATGTGCCCATAGAATAGGCAACGGTTATTCCACTCCACAAATAAGGGGCCACATCTGACCCTGGTAACTATTGCCCCATAAGCATGACTAGTCTGGTCTCCAAGGCTATGGAGCGCATCATCATGGAACTCATTAACAAAGACATTGGGAACCTCCAAACACTTGACCTGATCCAGTTCGGCTTTGTTAAGGGCAGATCATGCCTACTAAACCTGGCTGACTTCTTTAAGACAGTCACCAAGGCCATAGATGAGAGAAAGGTTGTTCACACAGCCTACCTTGACCTCACCAAGGCTTTCAACACCATTCCACTCTTGGGTATTATAGAAAAACTCACCAGCCTGAACATAAACTCCTACGTCATGACATGGGTTGCCAGCTGGCTTACAGACAGAACTCACACGGTAAGAATAGTGGGCTCCAGGTCCAACTCTAAGCCAATCACAAGTGGTGTCCCACAAGACTCAGTCCTGTGACCCCTACTGTTTGGCATATACTTCTCAGAAGTACAGGCAAACACAGGAGAACTATGGGTAACCAAGTTCGCCAATGACTGCAAACTGGGAGCCATAATTGACTCTCCGGCTGACAAGGACATCCTCCAAAAGGGCCTTACTGAGATGGACACCTGGTGCCAAAGTCATGGCCTCAAGCTAAATGCCAAAAAATGCATAGTCATCCCATTTGGGAAAAACAAAACACCCACGAATTACCACATATGTGGCAGCCCCCTTAATACAGAAGAGGTAATAGAGATCTGGGGACCCAGGTAGATAGTAATCTCTCCTTTGACAATCATATTGCCAAAGTAGTTAGGAAATCCTTCTATGATGCCCATTTAATTACTAAAGGGTTCACATCTAGAAATAAAGAGGTTATAGTGCCCCTCTACTCATCACTCATCAGACCAGTCATAGAGTACAATGCCCCATTTGGGATGTACCTCACAAGTCACTTCCAGCAGCTGGAGAGACCACAAAAGTACCTCACCAAGAGGATTACTGGCCTCAAACATATGTCCTATGCAGCCAGACTGAAAAAAACTCTGGCTGTACTCAGTGGCATATCGCTTACTCAGAGGTGATCTCTGCCTGACTTACAAAGCCATGTCCAACTCAGAATTGATGGACATGCTCCACCTAAAGAAATCCAAGTAACTGTGAGCCATGCACTCTAGTCAGCTAAACCTCACCACAACAATAAATAGAACATGCTGGAGGGATAGATTCCTGTCACAGAGACTCCCCATGCTTTGAAACAAAATTCCAAACTACATTAGGCAGAGCTCCTCACTAACACGCTTCACGAGAAACCTTGGCGAGTGGATGGGTAAAAGAAAATACACCCCTCAGATCACTGCATTGGCTCTGCTTGACAGAGGATCAGTTAATTAATCAATTAATGGGGCGGTGAAAGCTGACACACTCTGGCTAGGCTTATAAATGCCTTGGGCAGATAGCCTTGTACCTACCTATGAACCTATGAACCTAAGAGGTAGTAAGGAAATGGCCTTCCTGAAATTCCTGCCTTGTGCATATCTCCAAATAATTTACTTCAGTCAGTTATGGTTATTAACATTAAATGGCAATAAACACATGGCTGTAGCCATTTAATCCATCTGATGTCTGTGTGTTTCATTAAGGTAATAATTGTGATAGTCAAACATTTTAACATGTGTTGAACTGGCCATACGATGTTTTAAGGATATACATTGAGCTGAACTGGCCATTCATGGTTCTATATATTACTGTCCAACAACAGTTACAGTTAAAGGAACTTGTGATGAATAATGAAAAACTGGTTCTCATGTTAGTAAGGGCAAAGAGAGCAGTACCATTCACAGACAATGCAAGCACAGACTTATTAACCAATAGTTCTAAAGCCAGGTATACTGATGGCATGTTAAAGAGCTTACCTAATTCCTAGTTTCCAAAACTTTTGAAAGTGGTTTCCTTAAAGAAAAATTTAGTCACACTTGAGGATTGATAAGCCGGATAAATGAAATAATGCATATTTCTGTCTAGTTTCACCTGTCATCAGCCCACATCCAAATATTATTCATCAAATATCATTAACTGAATCCCATCTTTAACAGCTCAGCTGAGGTAAACTATTACCGTTGCCAGAAAGTCTGGTCTTCGATTTTCCCCTTAGAACGTGCTTGTTCTTTTATTTCTTGCACTTGAATTAGTGTAATCAGCTAGTACTTTAACAGGCTTTTGTAGCATTTATTGTAGCACACTTAGGTGCTAAAAGCACCAGTACTTATTAGTTATGACCACCCTTCCTGGTATGATTGTAGGGCAATTTCCTGTGCTTTCTTCTGCTAACCTGATGCACTTGAGCATTCTGAGACAGTGTGGCAACTGTCTAATGTACACAGACAACCCTCTTCTCTTACCTTCCAACACCCATACCTGTGAGAGATGCACTTATATCACCAAACTGGAATAAGTGCATGCTCCAGCCAGGACTGGACTAGCTGGTCATGAGGAGAAGGTCAACACCTGCAACTCACTACATAGAACACAAAGCCCTCCAAAACACCAACCATCACAACCCACACATAGAAAAAGAAACCATACACCCACCTTCACCGAGGCTCTCAATAAAAATGTACCCAAACAAAAGAGAACCCCAAGACAGAAATGCACTCGACCACCACAACACAACACCAACCCCAGAACACATAGCTCACCACCACAGTGTGCCCCTCAACCCAATCCCTTAAAGCAAAACACTTTGCCCAATGTACTAATAATAGGAGACTCAATTGAAAGGCACACTGATGTCCCATTCATAAGGTTGAACAAGGGGAAGGTGACAGTCAGTTGTCTATCAGGTGCCAGGATCCGCCACATAATACATGCACTCAGGTCACTCCACAACAAGTACAAATATGACTCAGTCATTGTCCATGTGGGTGTGAATGACCTGAGATGTACCTCCCTGGACTACATGAAAAGAGATGTGATGGAACTCTCAGATTATGTGGCCCAGGCAGATATGATCCTAGGCCTGAGTAGTATTCTACCATCACCCAGAATGATACCACAGTACCAGCAGAAAATGATTGACTTTAACAATTGGCTAAGTTTCTGGTGTCATTCTAAGGGAATCCAGTATCTGTCTGCCTGGGATGACATGACCAACAGACCTCGATGCTTTGCCAGAGATGGCCTGCACCTGTCACCCCTGGGATTCTGGTACTGGCTAAGGGTCTTGCCACCCCTATAGTGCCTTTTTTAGGCAGTGTTCCAAAGAACAAAATTGCACCATAACAGCTACAAACAAATGCAATGTGAGGGTCATGCTGCTCAATGCTAGAAGTCTAAATCTCAAGATGCACTCGCTCACAGCTCTCCTCAACATGGAGAATGTCGAAATCTGTGCTGTAACAGAGACCTGGTTTAAAAAGGCAGAAACACCCCTGTGCTCCCAGGCTACAACTAATTCACCTTTCAGCCCCAGAATACAGCCAGAAACTCCAAAGGCAGTGCTGTCTCCATATTCTTAAAGGATACGCACAGCTCTAGACTAGTAGGCCAGCATAATGCATCTGAGATACTTCAGGTACAACTAACACTGGGTAAGACAGAGATACAAGTCATAGCTACAGAACCCCAAACATGTCACCAGACTCTCACTCCAACTTCCTAAGCACCCTGGAATTTATCAAGGTCCAACCTAATATTCTCATACTGGGTGACGTTAACTACCCTTACATCAACTGGGAAAACTATTCAAGTACCAATGTACAGGCCTAACGCTTTCTAGAATTTATCAGTTCTAATGCCTTGGACCAGTTTATTCTGACCCCCACTACAGGAAGCAACATCCTGGTCTTGGTTATCACCAACATGAGAGACCATTGCTCCACACTTATAGTCAAGTCCTCCCTGGTTAAATCTGACCACAAACCGATCACTATGGAAATCTCCATCCCACTTATACCTCCCGCTAAGGTGGCCCCCCTTAAAAACTTCCCTAAAGCCGACTTTGGGCTCCTAAAAACAGGGGTGGTTAACTTCTCAGCACCCATGCCAATGGAAAATAGCTGCATGAGTGCCAAATCATACACCAATGCACTGTACTATCATGTACACAAATGCGTGGATCTTGCCATAGCAAATACAACTAAAATGCTCTTCTCCAAAAAAAGAAGCCAATCTGATGATCACCAGCCATCAATAAACTCTACAACAGAAGGAAGAAACTGTTGCAGAACAAAATGAAGTCACAAGTCTAGAAAACCTCCCTTATCAGTCTCAACAAAAAGATGAGATCCCTTATCAAATCCTCTAAAGCCAGCTATAAAGACAGAATTGTGGCTGACACCAAAAACAACCACAAAGCCTTCTATAGCTATATCAAAAACCTCAAAGGCAATATTCAGATTTGATCTGAGTTATTGCACAATGGCACCTCCTATACTGAGCCAACAGATATAGCCAACATACTGGCTGACAGATTCAGTGCTAACTTTACCCCTCCCCCTCCCCAAGGATGCTATCACAATACCAGAAGAAAGCCTGGTACCCACCATTTTGGTGGCACAGGTAAAAGCTACATTGTCCAAGCCAAGAATACAGCATCCATGGGACCTGATAATATTCCAGGCTGCATTCTACATGAGCTAAAAAATGAACTGGCACCTCGTTTGTGTGCCCTGTTCAATCACAGCCTTACCTCAGGTTAGGTCCCTAATGAATGGCGCACTGCTACAGTCATCCAGCTCCATAAAGGGAAAGCAACTACAGACCCTGGGAACTATCGCCCCATTAGCCTGACAAGTCTGGTATGCAAAGCTATGGAGCACATCATCATGGACCTGCTTAACAAAGATTACGCAATCTCCAAACTCTTGACCCCACAGGGTTTGGCTTTGTCCAGGGGAGATACTGCCTGCTGAACCTGGTGGACTTCTTTGAGGCAGCCATCAAGGCTGTGGATGAAGGTAAGGTAGAGCATGCAGCCTACCTTGACCTGGCCAATGCCTTTGATACCATTCCCCACTCAGGTGTCATTGATAAACTCATCAAACTAGACATCAATCGTTACATCACTGGGTGGGTTGCAAAATGGATCACAGACAGTTCCCACAGAGTAAAAGTTGCAGATTCCAAGTCAGACTGTCACTCAGTCATGAGTAGAGTCCCATAGGGCTCAGTCCTTAGCCCTCTCCTGTTTGGCATCTACTTCTCAGAAGTCCAGGCCAACACAGAAGGACTCTGGCTGACCAAGTTCAGTGATGACTGCAAGCTAGGAGTCATTATAAACTCCCCAAGTCATGCAGACATCCTACAAAAGGGCCTCTCTGAGACCAATGACTGGTGTTGGAACCATGGCCTGAAGCTTAATGTCAAAAAATGCGTTATCATACTCTTTGGAAAAAACTCAGTTCCCATGAATTACCGCATTGATAGGAGCTCACTAATCACTGAAGGGGCCATAAGTTATCTGGGCACCCAGGTCGACAGCCATCTAACCTTCGACTACCACATTGCCACGGCAGTCAGAAAGTCCTATGTGTCACATCTTATAACCAAAGATTTCGCATCCAGGAAGAAAGAGGTCATCATCTCTCTCTATTCATTCCTCATTAGACCAACCATCGAATATAATGCCCCATTTGGCATGTACCTGACCAGACACCTACAACAGCTGGAGATTCCACAAAAGTACCTCGCAAAAAGGATCCTAGGCCTTAAACACATGTCCTACATGGACAGACTCAAGAAATTTCAGCTATTCTCAGTCTCTTATTGTCTACTTAGAGATGATCTCTGCTTGACTTACAAAGCCATGTCTGACCCAGCCCTACTTGAAATGCTGCACCTAAAGAAATCCCAGTCCCCCTGTGCCACACGCTCCAGAGATCACAACCTCATTACCACAATTAACAAAAGATTGCCCATACTCTGGAATAAGCTTCACATTCATGTCAAGCAGAGCACCTCGCTGGCCCTCTTCAAAAGAAATCTTGATGAGTGAATGGGTAACAGAAAGTTCACTCCAGGGATCATTCCAGTTGCCCTACTGGATATGGGCACTGTGAACTAACATCGGGCGGCATGGTTCCTGGTCAATTGTTTTGGGCTAAGCTTGTAAAGGCTCCAGGGCAATTAGCCTAGTACACACCTATGAACTTATGAAAGACTGCATAATGACATGATGGGGAAATAAAATTAGGCTCTCAGCTTTCCTGTCATCCCACCCTTCGTGCCGCATCATTTGACATTCGTGATGCTCAGCTGTCTGACAGGTCATTGCCTGATGATGAAATTTCCAAACTTTTTATGAAACTACAGAAGTTTCATTCTTTTATTGAAATTATCCCTTCCACAGTTACACCATTATGGGCATGACGACATTTTTATTGATGGGTTTTTATTGTCAGCAAAATTAAAAAGGAACAAAACCTGCATGATTGATTTTAATGGTCTCTTATTATCTCAGGGGTGAAATACACAGTGTGGGGGCATCTAAAACACCCTTTAAGTTGCAGACGTCTGTTTAAAATACAAAAATATGTTTAACTTTCATATGGTTCAAACTAATTCTATAAATGCAATATTAATAAGAGAACACTATGATCATATTGTATTGTATGGTAAATCTCAGTAGTTGAAAGCAAGGCTACACCCTAATCAAAGTCTGAAAAAATTAGGTTAAATTATAGCATTTTTCTCTAGTTGCCTGTCTCTGGAGTAAATTATGGGACTTTGTGATTCTGTTTATTTATTTTAAAATAATGTCTTTAGCAAGGATCTAATGGTGGAAGTTGAAAAAGGGTGTTTGTAAGGTGGAGTTCAGGGAAAAGTTAATACAGGCACTGGATGGCAGTGAAGAGTTACCGAATAGCTGCGTAACTACAGCAGAGCTAGTAAGGGAGACAGCTAGAAAGGTGCTTGGTGTGACATCTGGACATAGGAAGTAGGACAAGGAGACCTGTTGGTGGAATGAGGAAGTACAGGAGAGTATACAGAGAAAGAGGCTGGGTTGGCGAAGAAGATGGGGGATTGTCGGAGAGATGAAGAAAGTAGACAGGAGTATAAAGAGATGAGGCGCATGGCAATGAGAGAGGTGGTGAAGACTAAGGATAAGGTCTATGGAGAGTTGTATGAAAGGTTAGACACTAAGGAGGGAGAAAAGGACCATTACCGATTGGCTAGACAGAGGGACCGATTTGAAAAAGATGTGCAGCAGGTAAGAGTGATAAAGGATAATGAGGGAAATGTACTCAGAAGCGAGGAGAGTGTGTTGAGCAGATGGAAATAGTACTTTGAGGGGATAATGACTGAAGAGAATAAGCGAGAGAGAGAGAGAGAGAGAGAGAAGGTTGGATGATGTGGAGATAGTGAATCAGGAGGTGCAACGGATTAGCAAGGAGGAAGTAAGGATAGCTATGAAGAGGATGAAGAGTGGAAAGGCTGTTGGTCCAGATGACATACCTGTGGAAGCATGGAGGTGTTGACAGTGGAGTTTTTAAGCAGATTGTTTAATGAATTAAATCTTGGGAAGTGAGGGGATGCCTGAAAAGTGGAGAAAAATGTTTTTGTACCAAGTTTTAAGAATAAGCATGATGTGAAGAGCTGTAGTAACTACAGAGAGATAAAACTTGATCAGTCAATGCATGAAGTTATGGGAAAGAGTAGTGGAAGCTAGGTTAAGAAGGGAGGTGATGATTAGTGATCAGCAGTATGGTTTCATGCCGGGAATGAGCACTACAGATGCTATGTTTGCTCTGAGAATATTGATGGAGAAGTATAGAGAAGGTCAGAAGGAGTTGCATTGTGTCTTTGTGAACTTAGAGAAAGCATGTGATAAGGTGCATAGAGAGGAGTTGTGGTATTGTATGAGGAAGTTGGGAGTGGCAGAAAAGTATGAAAGAGTGGTATAGGATATATACAAGGGTAGTGTGATAGTGGTGAAGTCTGCAGTGGGAGTGATCAATGTGTTTAAAGTGGAGGTGGGATTACATCTAGGATCAGCTCTGGGCCCTTTCTCATTTGTAATGGTGATGGACAAGTTGACAGATGAGATCAGACAGAATTCCCCTTGGACTATGATGTCTGCAGATGACATTGGGATCTGTAGTGAGAGTAGGGATCAGGTAGAGGAGACCCTGGAGAGGTGGAAATATGCTCTAGAGAGGAGAAAAATGAAGGTCAGCAGAACTAAAACGGAATATATGTATGTGAATGAAAGGGAGGATAGAGGAATGGTGAGGATTCAGGGAGTAAAGCTGGCGAAGGTAGATAAGTTTAAATACTTGGGATCAACAGTTCAGAGTAATGGTGAGTGTGGAAGAGAGGTGAAGAAGAGAGTACCGGCAGGGTAGAATGGGTGGAGAAGAGTGTCAGGAGTGATTTTTGACAGACGAATACCAGTAAGTGTGAAAGGGAAAGTCTACAACAGGGTAGTGAGAGCAGCTATTTTATATGAGTTGGAGACAGTGGCACTGACAAAAAGGCAGGAGTCAGAGCTGGATGTGGCAGACTTAAAGACATTAAGATTTGCACTGGGTGTGACAAGGACGGACAGGGCTAGGACCAAGTATATTAGAGGGTCAACTCAAGTTGGATGATTTGGATACAAAGCCAGAGAGGCGAGACTGAGTTGGTTTGGACATGTGCTGAGGAGGGATGATGGGTATATTGGGAAAAGGATGCTAAGGATGGAGTTGTCAGGTAAGAGAAAAATAGGAAGGCCTAAGATAAGGTTTATAGATACAGTGAGAGAGGACATGCAGGTGGTTGGTATGACAGAGCAAGATGCAGAGGACAGGAAGAAATGGAAAGAGATGATCCGCTGTGGCGACCCCCCTAACGGGAACAGCTGAAATAAAAAGAAGAAGAAGAAGTCTTTAGCCAGTGTCTGCATATGCAAATGACATTTTTGTTGGTAAATATATAACAATGATTGACAGAAAATGTTTCTTCTGAGTCTACTTTGAAAGTAGATTTAACCCAATGAACATTGCAGGAAAACAAAAGTGAATGCTTACAAGTATATGTCATTTGCTCTAAAGACAGAATATCTAATCACAAAGGATCTTACACAACTAATCTAAGTAAATTTCATCTAATCAGCATAATTAATTAAGTTATTTATTTATTTATCTATTTTAACATTTGTTAACCAGGTTAGTCTGACTGAGCTAGAGCCTATTTTCAGCAGAGGCCTGAGGAGAAAAGCTCCATACAGAATGAATATCAAGGCAGTCAAAACATAACGTACAGATAAGTTCAGATATAAGGCAATATCTAATTCATACGTAACTATAGGTACCAATAAATATCTCAAACTTAGTTCAGAAATATATAACACAGCAGGCAGTGAAGTACCTGATACTAGAAGACAAAAAGCGTTAACTATCGATACGTATAAATCTCACAGTACAGTACTTTCCTATATATACATATAGATTTCAGAGTACAGATGAAATAAAAATACAGTCAGTTAGAGCTGACAAAGGTGTTACTCAGGCAGACTGGAAAGACAAGAGAAAGCTAGGTAGAAATTATGATAACAGTGCAAGGGGTGGTATAAAGTAGGTGGTCAGGTGGATTATGAAAGGGTTGGTTTAAAGTAGGTGGTCAGGTGGATTATAAAAGGAGTGGTTTAAAGTAGGTGGTCAGGTGGATTATGAAAGGGTTGGTTTAAAATAGGTGGTCAGGTGGATTATAAAAGGGGTGGTTTAAAGTAGGTGGTCAGGTGGATTATGAAAGGAGTGGTTTAAAATAGGTGGTCAGGTGGATTATAAAAGGGGTGGTTTAAAGTAGGTGGTCAGGTGGATTATAAGACTCAGAGTATTAAGGAGCAACATATAAAAGAGTCAGGCTGGGGTATGGCAGGAACAGTTCTGTGAGATCAAAAGAGTATCTTTTAAAGTTTTTATTATAGATATGAGTATTAGTTATTGTTCTGATGCTCAGAGAAAATTTGTTCCAAGCTAAAGCAGAACTAAAAACAAAGGCATTTTTTTGCAACGGACCCCTGCCTCCATGCCCATGTGGTTATACTACAGTGGAAGAAAGATAACAAATCACTGGAAGTGGGCCACCAGACTGCACAATCCAAAACACTGTAATTAGGCAAACTGCAGTATGACTTACAGCTCTATAAGAAAACCATTGCTAAAGTTAGAAATTTGGATCACTGCATAGAAACAAGACATTTTTAACCCCACTTGGCTAGGACTGCAATCACCCGGTCACACCTACTCTCTACTCTTTTATATGCCTCGCCTGTACTCTCAAACCTCAACAAATCCGAACTAGGTAAGCTGTCCCATAGCTACAACCATATTGCCAGATTCGCCACTGGCTCCACCTATAGAACCCACCACTGCCAGAACCTGAAACAACTACAAAATTCTGTACCACTTTGAGGATACCCCCTCACATATAAATATTATTAAGCCATATAGCAACCTGATATCCCTATGGTCAGCCAACAAACTACTGGTCCAAACCACAAAGCTAATAACTCTGCCGGTGAATCCCTGTTTGCCAACTTTGTTGGCAAAACCTGGAATTCGTTGCCAAACTATATAACCCTACAATCCTCCAAAAGTCTCTTAAAAACAAACCTCAAACAGTATCTCAAAGTGAACTGGCTTTGCCCATGTACCAACCCTGATTAAGTTATAAACTAAAAGCATAATCTGTAAATATCATAACATGCAACTATGTCACCAAACTCTATATGCAATCTGATGTCTCTTGCTTTTAATTGCATCTGTCCATGAAAATTCTGAGTCCCTACTAGGGAATACTACTAAGCCATTGTACATAATCACTTTGTTTTATATTTTCTAATGTTATCCAACTTCTTGTGTAATCTATGTAAATTTGCCTGTTTGGAGCCTTTCTCCCCAGGCCTCCGCTGAAAATGGACATGTATCCAGTAAAATAAATAAATAAATAAATAAATTAAAAAATGATAAAAACATCCTATACTTTTTATTACTAGAGTTATAATTAGTAAAATGTACTGGAAACTGTCATCAGATCAGCTGTTCATAAATCCTTTCTAGACCACTTGTGACTACAGAATTCAACAGTTAGACCACCAGAATGGTACTCATAGATGCATGCATACTACATAAATATTTATTAAATAGATAAAACCATATGCTGGGATACCTACAGAAATAAAACATTGTTCATATTAATAGACATACAAACACTAAAAAGAAACTTTTAGACTAGGAGGTCAATAAGAATGAAAGCTTTGCAAAACCACAAAAAATGGCTTAAAAGGAACTAAAAAAAAAAAAAAAGCAATGCATGTCAGAAAAAGGAAGCCAAAAAACATTTACTTCAAAAGAGTTAAGCGGTTTCATCCATCCATTCAGGACTTCATCAGAACTTAAAAAGTGTAAAATCTGACACATTTTACAAGTTTAGGTTGCACCCCATAATAGCCAGGTCATCAAGAGATGACCAGCTTATCACTGAAGAAAGTAGACAGAGTAATTACTGGGTGGAGCTGGGAGATGCAGTTTAAGTACAGGGAATATCTATGGCAACTGTGTCTGACTGAATGCCATCACCCCCCTCCCTTGTTTAACTGATAATATTTCTATGTCATCTTTATGGAAATATGGAAATTAAGAGCATTAAAACAGACATTTGTCACGTGCGCTACATGTAAAAAATATCTGCAGTATAGGTATACAGCGATTTGTATCACCATATCTTTTAATTTATTCCTAAAGTTTATTTTATCTTTTTTTGCCTCCTGTTTTCAATGTGCACTGGCTTATATTTATAATTTGCTTTTAAAAAGATAGTACTGTGATTTGTACTGTTTGGTGTTTTGTTCCTTTTCAGACGAACAGACTTTCTAATGAAGATATGGCTATTTGGGATTAGCATAAGATCATAATATCATCCTTGCTGGTGAGAGCTCTGAAGTTGGGATGCAGTGCTTACTCCTTGAGCTCTGAGTTTGGGCTGAGGTTCTTACTCCTGTAGCTCTGAGGGTGGGATGCAGTACTTACTCCTGAAACTCTGAGGGTGGGACGCAGTACTTACTCCTGGAGCTCTGAGGGTGGGATGCAGTGCTTATTCCTGGAGCTCTGAGGATGGTATGCAGTACTTACTCCTAGAGCTCTGAGGTTGGGATGCAGTGCTTACTCCTGGAGCTCTGAGGGTGGGATGCAGTACTTACTCCTGGAGCTCTGAGGGTGGGATGCAGTGCTTACTCCTGGAGCTCTGAGGGTGGTATGCAGTACTTACTCCTGGAGCTGTGAGGGTGGGATGCAGTACTTACTCCTGGAGCTTTGAGTTTGAGATGCCATGCTTACTCCTGGGGCTCTGAGGGTGGGATGCAATGCTTATTCCTGGAGCTCTGAGGATGGAATGTAATGCTTACTCCTGCCCTTACTCTAAGAGAGAGGCTTGTTAATAACAGATGCATACTGATATTGACATCTAAATTAGCAAAGTGAATCATGATTGCCTTAGTTAAAAGGGAGCAACTACAGTTTCATTTTTACTTTTCTTCCTTTAGAACCTGTTTTTGTATCACTGCAGTCAAACTAAATACGTAGAAAGGAATTTAGTTCCGTAGTATTGCAGATATATTCATTTCTGTTTTTGGAGAATGAGTAATCGTTGGTCAGCCATATGCTGACATGGGTCTGATGCAACCAAATTTGTCACTAAGCAATAACAGTTTTTACTATATGCAGAGGAAACTTTCTGTCCCTTGCCCATTCAGGAAAGGTAGACACACACACACACACACACACACACACACACACACACACACACACACACACACACACACACACACACACATACGTTCTCAGGTGCTTAATTGATATGGCTGTAAGAGTCCCATTCTTGCTATCATCAGTAATAATTTTATATTCAAAGCTCACTACCAAGAAACATAGTGGCGGAGGAGCTTGCCTTTGATTTGTTTTACCCTGACATTTTGATTCCTGTGCCCAGCCATATTGGGTCAGAGTACATGGCTGCTTTATACTAGCCATTGTCCTGGAATACCATGGCTGCTTTATACTAGCCATTGTCCCAGAATACTATATTTTCACGTGGCATTATGCAGCAGATTGCTTTAGTGCTGCTTCTTCATGCCATTGCAGTAAAACAGTCATTTTTGAATTATTGCCTCATGATACACTGATCCACCCTTCTAGAAGCAGAATTGTGCAATGTGTTACATGTTTCTAAATACCCTATTGTTAACTATAGGCCATGACAAATGAAAACATTTTTAAGGAGCACTTGTAACTGAGAAGTGTTTGGGAGTCTTTCATCCTACCAAGTAACATATAACAGAGAAAGGAGCACTGCTAGACAAATTCCTGAATTACTGATCCTCAAGACAGAAGCTACTGCTAAAAGCCACTGGAATGCCAAGCAAAGTGACCAAGTGGTCCATTATCAGAACAAAAGATTCCACACACACACACAGAGACAGGCAGGATCCAGGTGCCCCAGTTTGTTTTAGACCAGTGCAAGAAGGTTAAACACATTGCATTATTTAACAGGCAGCTAACAGAAGCTGCACAGCACTGGGCTGATAGGAATATGAATATGATAATACTTGGAAATACTTCATAAGGTGGACACAAGCTGATTGAATGATAGCTTAAATAGGGTCTTTCAAAATCAACTTGTGAATGATTAGCATCCCTAGGTTATTTGCTTTTATGCAAAATGCAGTTGATCAACCAAATTACTAATCAACGGAGATAAAACTGAGTCCATAACTTTAACATAAAATAACCAGTGCCATCACCTTGGAGCTGTTAAGTTTTAGCTAATTACTGACCATCTAAACCTGGCTGATTTCCTTGTTTAATGCAAAGTGGTTGAGAACAGAAATATATTCCTAAAGGAATAAAACGTACAGATGTTTTCATAATTATAGCAGTGATGTTGTAACTCTCTCAAATGAATAACGTCTCCTGAAGGTAGTATGTACTGTATACTGTGAACAGGCGATGACACGGAATGGAGCCCTGCACAGCACAGCAACTCGTGGAGGAGGAGAATAAGTTCACACCAGATACTACCCTCTGTGTGTGTCCATAGAAAGTGGAACTGAAGGAAAAGCAGTCTAGAATAACATGCAGAATACTAAAGTAGTGTTCCAAATGGTCATAAACAACAAAGCGCCTCTGTAGAAAATAATTTTTATTTATTTATTTATTTATTTCAGTTTGATTACCGGGGAAGTCCACTGGGCCAAGAAGAAGCCATTTTCAGTGGTGGCCCGGGGAGAAAAGCTCCAAAGGCAGTACAAAGGAATATAATGCATGAGAAGAATACAAAAGAATGTCCACACAGCAAGAATACATAGTAAGATCACTCAAACGCAAATTTACAATAGAATGTACACACAGCAAAAAATACAGAGAAGAACACAGCAAATGCTAAAAAACATTTTTTTTTTTTTTTGTGAACAAAATTTGCAAATTTTTCAATGTTTTCATCCTTACAGTGAAGTTAGAGTCAGCTAAAAATATTTAGCTAGAATTAGAGTGAATAAGGTGGAAGAGTACAGAAGCTTAGTTTATGAGAACCTTGGAATTACGTAGGGTGAAAGCAAGAACATTTCCATTTTGAAGATAGGTGTAAGAAAAGTTGGGTTTCAAAGTATTCTATGTTAGGTATGGTTCTAAGAGAAGGAGGGAGAGAGTTCCATTTCCTACCTAGAGAGAAGAATAGTAGTTGCTGGCCAGCGGGATGTTTAGGTCTGGGGATGGAGATTAGATTTTGGTGTTCGGATCTTAATGATCGGTTGGGAATGTAAGGGGGAAGGATGTTGGATAGAGCAGGGCATTTTTCTGGGTAGAATATTAATTTATGAGTGGTTGTTAGCTGGAGATAGTCAAGGTGGTTTGGGAGTTCTAGCCAGTTTAGAGATTGAAGGGAGAGGCAGTGGTGGGTTGAGTTTTTGGATTTAGTGGCAAATTTAGAGATTTTATTATAACAAGCTTCAAGTTTGGATGAAAGGGGGGCAGACAGATTAGTTAGGAGAGGGGCTCCATAAAGTAGAGAGGGAAGGAGTAGGAAGTAGCTAAGGTTTGCCTAGAGGATTTTGTAAGAAATAAATTATTTCTGTACAGCATACCTAACTTTTGGTGGGTTTTTTTTATGTTTTGTTGAATGTGGAGGTCGAATTTAAGGCGTTCGTCAATGGTTATGCCAAGGAGTTTAGCATAGGGTACCACTTCTATAGGGGTGTTGGTTTGGCTGAGGATGTTGAAAGATTATTTGTCAAAGGAGTAAGCATTGGTAGGGAGGAAAATTAGTATTTTGGATTTACTGGAGTTGAGGGAGAGATGGTTTTGGTGCATCCAGTTTTCTGTAGTGGAAAAAGCTGTTTGTGTTTTGGAGAGAAGTTCAGAATAATTGGGAGCGGCACAGACTAAGGTAGAGTCATCAGCGTATTGGATGACTGTTGAGTCAGGGAGAGCAGTGTGAAGGTTGTTTATGAAGACAGCCTGAGATCTGTCAGAGAGGTAACTGGAGAACTGGGAAAGAGTATTAGTGGAAAGACTGAGGTTGGAGAGGTGATAGAGAAGGTGAGTATGGGAGATGGTGTCAAAGGCTTTAGATAGGTCTAGCAGAACAGTGGATACAAGAAGTCCAGAATCTCGGGCTTGATTAACTGTTTCTAAGAAGAAAAGTAGGGCAGTTATGGTGCTGTGGCCTGGACGGAAACCGTGTTGGGTGGGTGTAAGTAACTGATTCTCTGTTAAGTAGGGTAAAAGTTGGTGGTGGACACATTTCTTTAGAATTTTTGATATTGGAGAGAGAAGGGCTATAGGGTGAAAGTTAGAAATGGAGTTGTTTTTACCTCCTTTATGAAGTGGTAGAATGTAGGCTGAACGCCAGAGTTTGGGAACGTATGACTCTTGTAAGGATCGGTTAATCAGGATACTAATTGGTAGAGCAATTCCTTCGGCGGCGCATTTGAGGAAGGAGGGGGAAAGGTTGTCGGGGGCATTGGAGCAGGGTTTTAGTTTGGTTAAGAGCTTCTTTATGAATGTAGTGGAAACTGGTTTGAGTTGAAATATAGAGTGACAGTCATTAGAAGAGTTTAGGAAGTTGGAAGGGTTGTTGTTAGGGAATGTTTTGGTTAGTTTGGCTATAGAATCAGTAAAGAAAGTATTGAAGAGAGAGCTCAGTTCATTGTCAGTTAAACTAGGGTCAGGGCAGGGGTTATTTCGAGTTCCAGGATGGAGAAGAGAGTTGACAGACTTCCAGAATTGTTTTGGGTTGTTATGATTAGTAGACTGAAGTTTGTTGTAGTAGCTTTTCTTGTCCCAGGTGATTAGTTTTTTTACTTGGTTGCGGAGTTGGGTATATTGGAGCAAGGCAGAAGACTGTTTACTTTTCTGATAAAGCTTCCAACATTTGTCTCTGAGCTGCATGGCATGTTTGGTCTCTTTGTTCAGCCAAGGAGCAGAATTGGTTTTGATTCATTTGTTTCTAAGGTGGGCTAGGGAGTTAAGGGTATTTAGGAAGATGAAGTTAAAGTGTTCTACGGAATTGTCAAGGGAGAGAGTGTAAATGATTTGCCAGTTGATTTGTTTGGATGGGAGACTAAAATCCAATCTATGATGGATCCTGGGGGGTGGTTTTTGTTAGGCCTGGTTGTAGAGTGGATTACTTGGGAGAAGTTGAAAAGGTTGATAGCTAGGGAGGAGAAAGGTGTGTTGATTTTGTTCCAATCAATGTTGATGTCGCCTAGAATAAATGTTTCATATTTTATTTCAGATGAGGCCCAGTGGAGAATATTCTCCAGGGTAGAGATATTGTCGCCTGGGGAGATGTATAAAGAAATGAAGCAGATATTTTTATGTTTATTGAGTTGGAGCAGACAAGCAGTTATTTCAGTATTTTTGAATAGAGGGGTTGGGATTTGTAGGGGGATTATGGAAAGAAGGTTAGAGTAGATTAGGGCAGAGCCTCCACCTTTTTTGTTTATTCGGTCACTCCTGAGGATGTTGAAACCTGGAGGTAAGATTTCAGAATCAGAGATATGGGGCTTTAGCCAGGTTTCAGAGACGGCTAAGATGTCAGGTTGGTTGTGATTAATCCAGGCATGAACATGGTGAATTTTGTTGTTAAGGCTCTGGACATTGATAGTGAAGACCTTAAGGGTGCTAGGAGAGGAATGAGGAGAAGGAGTAGTAGGAGGGAGATTTGTATTTGAAGTGGGGGAGGAGGGGGAAGGAGGGAAGGAGTTGGTTGTAATGAGGCTGGGGCCAGGGTTAGGGTGAATGTCTCCAGATAAGGCAAGGATATTATGAGAGGTAACTATAAGTGTTTTAAGTTTGGAGAGTAGGAGGCTGTATGGGGTTGCTGGGAATGTAAGAGAGAGGCTTTTTGTAGAGGAGGAGAGTATTTTGGGATGGAAGAGGTGTAGTAGGTGTATTTGTATAAGGGAGGGGGAAATGGAGTGGAAGTGAGTGAGTAGAGGAGGTAGTGGGTGGGAGAAAGTGATAGTATGTGAAGTAGGCAGGAATGGGTGAGTTATTGAACAGTAAGACGTAGCGTGATGGAGAGGAATGAGAAAGATGAGGAGAGAGAAGGGGAGTCTAAGGGAAAAGAGAATTTGGGAGTACATGTTTGAATGGGTGGGGTAAGGGATGGAGAAAATAAGACGGTAGAAGAGAGTGGTTTTGGAGAGATTCTGAAGGAGTGGAATGAGGATATAAAGTAGGAGAGGAGAGGGTAGGGTAAGGGTAGTGAGAAGTGGGAGGGGTAAGAGAGGTTGGAGGAATAAGAGGAGGTTTAAGAGTGGTTAATTGATGTAGGAATTGATGGAGGAGGGAAAGACTGTGATTGGTTGAAACAAATGGAGGGTGGAGTTGGTGAGGTATAAATGTGGAGGTGTTGGGGGCGGGTGAGAATTGGGGGCAGGTTAGGGGAGCGGAGTGAGCCCGTAGGGCGAATGGAGCGGGAAGAGCCAGAGGAGGAGAAAAGTGTGGAAGACAATCAGTAAAGATTGAGTATTCATAAGGTAAGTTTAACAAGTTTATCAGAGATGTGAGGATAGGGAAGGTAAGTGGAGGAGAGGAGGAAGGGTAGTGAGAGGAGCAGAGAAGAGGAGTTAGAGGGTAGAATGCAAAGGAGAAAGACAGAGGGGGAAGGAAGAGACTTCAGAAAGGGAGTAGAGA
This sequence comes from Protopterus annectens, assembly GCF_019279795.1. Lineage (NCBI taxonomy): Eukaryota > Metazoa > Chordata > Ceratodontiformes > Protopteridae > Protopterus > Protopterus annectens. Next base: position 1,167,276,785 of record NC_056726.1, read on the forward strand.
AGGGCTGAGTAAAGGAAAGGAAGGCTGAGTGTTCCGGACAGTAGAGAGGGAGAGAGCAGAGGACTGGAGGTAGAGGGCTAAAGTAGAGGAGATAGGAAGGAGAGGGAAAGGTAGAGGGAACAGTAAGAGGTAGTGGAGCGCCACCTAGTGGTCAGTCAGACTGGAGTAGTTGAGACTCCAAGGGGAGAATCAGGGAGGGAGCTAATGAGGTTCAGGAAGGCGGTAAGAAGTGCAGGGAGTACTGAAACAGCAGAGAAGGTGGTAGAGAGTATGGGGAAAACTAGGAGTGCAAGCAGTAAGGTAGGGGGGGTAGTGGCTGCTGGCTAGTCTGGCAGGGAAGCGTACTGCGACCTGGTAGTATCAACTAATTAATAGTACAGAGTTACAACAGTACACATTAGAAGGACTCAAGGAACAGAAGGCCTTATAGTTTCAGGTTAATAGTTCGTTGGAGTCGGTTCTTTGTCAGAGAGTTCAGGAGGGTATTTTCAGCAGGTTAGGGCAGGGTGGGCAGGGGCCCAAGCTGTAAAACAAAACAGTGGAAGGAAGAGAGTTTTAAGCAGTAGTAAGGCAACAAGGTATATTAACAGACAAATGTCAGGCTTTCAGAAGTTATTTGAAACAAATTAAATGCAAGGTGCAGTAAGATAAGTTAACAAAACAGTAAGTAGACAATGTCAGGCAGTCATGTAGTTATTTTATACAAAGTAATGCAAAAAGCAGTAAGTAAATATAAATACAATAGCTTATACTCTTATGGAAACGGGCTAGGACAGAAACAAGCATGAAAGGCATTCTTATCTGGTATGCATTTACCAATCCTGGCTGTCATAATATATTTCTAGTACACATGCTACTGCCTGGGTGCTGAATCCTTGCCCTTCCAAGCTTACTTTTGAGATCATGCAGAAGCAGGGCAGAGAAGAAATGTCAATCTGTCTCAGTAAGGAGATTGCTAAAACTGTAGACAGAACCACCACAGTCCTATGCATAGCTTTAAAGCTGAATGGGAAGGGACTGTTGTTTTTACTGTCTTACAGTTCTGATTTCAGTTTTAAGTATGCACTTTATGCAGGACATTACCAATAAGTGGAAGGTTGAGATCATAGATAATTGTCCACGTTTTCAGAATCTAAACCACCCTTTCTGAGAATAAGAATAACCATGGCCTGCTTTAGCTGTGAAGAAAATGTGTTGTCTACTAAGGTAGTGACAACTTGGTACAGGGAAAGATTTAATTCCTTCAAGCATGCAAAAGTAAGCTTAGAAGGGCAAGAATTCAGCACCCAGGCAGTAGCATGTGTACTAGAAATACATTATGACAGCCAGGATTGGTAAATACATACCAGATAAGATGAGGGCTAGAGGCCTGGGAAAAACTGACAATACCATGATTAGAAACTTGCAGAATGTATGGCTAATAAGACACAGCAAGCTAGTTGTTATGTCACATTCTTCTGAGGATAACAACCTGTCTTTAAACTATCTAAATAGTTTGGGAAGGATCTCCTAGTCATATACATAGCTTTGTAACTCTGCTCATCATCACCCCACCTCTCTACTTCCAGACCCAGGCCTGCTGCTTGTGGCACTGTTTGCAGTGGTTTGTTTGTTGTGAGCACATTTTCCAGGCCATCCTGGATTGAAAGTCACCTATTTTGCACTTTTGTGAGAGAATTGTGTTTGATTGGCACCTGACTGTTAATGGGAGGCCAGTCTAGGGCTTGGAATATGTATCTTCATTGGTTCTTTTGAATTTTGTTAGAGTTTTGTTTTTCAGATTTTAGTTTTTGTTATTTAAAGCCTGCATCTGAGCAGCTTTCTGCTTGTTTGTACCGAGCTGAACTGAGATGGGCTACCAACCACAACTCTGAGCTGAGATACCAGACAACTAGAGGCTTTTGAGCTTCCAAAAAACATAATTTGCCTGTTTTTGTTTATTGATACTATTTACTGCACTTTTTTATTGCCTGCCACCTACTTTTACCTTTTTCCCCCTGTTTTGTCATAGGTTCATAGGTAGGTACTAGGCCATTGGCCCTAGGGCCTATATATGCCTAGCCAAAAAGGTACCCTGGCTTCCGCCACTCAAGAAAATTATGTTCCCGTGCCCCTGTCAAGCAGAGTCACAGAGGTGATCCCTAGGGTGAATTTCCTATTTCCCATCCAATCCTCAAGTTTTTCTTGAAGAGTGCTAATGAGGAGCTTTGTTTGATATAGATAGGTAGTTTGTTCCAGAGTATGGGAAGTCTCTGGGACAGGAATCTATCCCTCCAGCATGTTCTGTTTATTGTGGGGACAAGGTTTAGGTAACTAGAGCATATAACTCGGAGGGATTGGTATTTCTTTAAGTGGAGCATGTTCAACAGCTCTGGGTCATGCTTCGTCCAGATTTCTTGCACTAAGAGGTTGAGAAGTACATACGTGGATGTTCTCTCAGAAAACCTACTGAAACACCAGAGACCTCCAAAACACAAGACTGCTACAACTAACACAGTTCCCACAGCACCCATGACACATAGCAACACCAGTGGCTCACATACCAAGCCATTAATGCGTAACATTCAAAAAACAAGTTTTGTTGTCATTGGAGACTCAATAGTGAGACACGCAGATTTCCCACTCACCAGGTTAGACAAGGAGAAAGTCATGTTCAGCTGCCTGTCTGGTCCCCTGATTCACCAAATCAAACATGCACTCAAGTCTCTCAGCAACAAGTACTGTTTTGACTCTGTCATAGTTCGTGTTGGTGTGAATGACCTGAGACGTACCTCACTGGACTATATGAAGAGAGACATGGTTGAGCTCTCTGAATATGTGTCCAGTTAGGTATGTCCCTAGTCTTGAGCAGCAAGCATACTACCCTCACGTTGAATGATGCCACAATATAAACAAAAAATTATGATTTCAATAAATGGCTTAGTTTTTGGTGTCATTCCAAAGGGATCTGGTCCATGCCTGCCTGGGAAACCATGGTCAACAAACCTTGCTGCTTTGCCAGAGATGGTTTGCACCTAGGCTTTTGGATGCTGGCAAAGGCTCTTGCCTCCCATTTTTTAGGAAAGTTCTTGAAAACATTACCAGCATCAAATTAACCTAACAGAATAAAATAAGGGTCTTGCTGCTAAATGCTAGGAGCTTAAAACAAAAACTGCACTCACTGGAAGCACTTCTATCACTGGAAGATGTAGATGTCTGTGCAGTCACAGAAACCTGGTTTAAGGTCTCAGAAAGTACCCCAGTCCTGCAAGGCTACAATGCCTTCCACACCTTTATACTGGAAAAGGAACGTATGAAAATCAAAGGGGGTCGGTGTTTCCATCTATATTAGAGATACATTCACCTCACATCTAGGAGGAATCTGGGAAACCTACACTAGACCAAACTCACTAGAGCAAAAGATTCTTGAGTTTGTGAATTCAAATGCCCTGGAGCAAATTGTCTATGCCCCGACAAGAGGAATAAACATTATATATGTGGTCCTCACTAACATGTCAAACAGGTGCACTGCTGCAACTATTGGAACCACATTAGTTAAAACTGACCACAAATCAGTCACTTTTGAACTGACACTAACACGAGAACTCACAGAGTGAAATCAGACTAAAAAACATTACCAAGGCAAACTATACCCTCCTAGGTGAAGGTATAAATGCATCTGAAGCCCCAACCCAAGCTGAAAGTGGTAACTATGCCAAAGCTTACACTAAAGCCCTGTACAATCACTTGCATAAGTGTATGAACTCGGCTGTACCAGATAGAATCAAAGCCAGAGCCCCAAGTAAAGTCAAGCTGCCATGGTGGACTTCCACCATCAATAAACTCTACAATTAATGCAAAAAGTTGCTGCCCAAGAAAACAAAGACAAGGACCCAACAATGGAAAAGCACCCTGCTCAGCAATAACAGGCAAATAAAACAACTTGTCAAATTGTCCAAAAGCTCCTTTGAGAGAAACCTAGCAAGGACTGCCAAGGATAACCTTAATGCCTTTTACAGCTATGTATGTAACTTAAGGGTAGGACCCAAGCATGTGCAGAACTGGTAGCCAATGGTATCACACACACTGACCCCATAAAGATAGTGAACCTGCTAGCAGATAGGTTTGGCAAACATTTCACACCCTTATCCCCTTCTAACTTACAACAAACAATCCCCAACACCCCCCCCCACCTTGCAAATCTGAAGATCAGGTCCTCAAAGTCCTGTTCAAGGCAAAGAACACAGCCTCTATGGGACCAGATGACATCCCAGGTTGTCTTCTAAGCAGGTTAAAACATGAACTAGCATCACCACTAAGTACACTTTTCAATCATAGCCTAACTCAGGGTTTCTTCCTGTGGAATAGGGAACAGCTAAAGTTATTCTCCTCCACAAAGGTGGCCAAGCAACAGACCTGAGGAATGACAGACCCATAAGCCTAACCAGCCTCATCTGTAAGGCCATGGAAAGTATCATTATGGACCTCATAAATAAAGACAAAGGTGCCCTCCAAACACTGGAGCCTACCCAGTTTGGCTTCGGAAAGGGCAGATCCTGCCTGTTAAATCTGGTGGATTTCTTTGAAAGAGTGACCAAGGCCACTGATGAGGGCAAATCTCTGCACACAGCATACCTCAACTTAGCAAACATGTTCAACACAATTCCACATTCAGGCATTACCAATAAACTTAGCACACTGAATGTAAACCCCTTCATTGTAAGATGGGTTGCCAACTGGCTCACAAACTGGACACACACTATCAAAGTAGGTGACTCCGCATCAACCTGCAAACCTGTTATCAGCGTGGTGCCACAGGGGTCAGTGCTGGGCCCCTTACTGTTTGGTATATACTTTTAGAAGTTCAGGTAAAAACTAAAGGAGGTGTGGCTTACCAAATTTACAGATGACTGTGAACTAGGTGTAATCATTGAATACCCAAATGATGTCAGTTTACTCCAGGATGGTCTGACACAGGCCATCACACTATCAAATCAATAACAATACCCTAAGTACCCATAAAGTGGTAAGGGACCTGGGATCACAGGTTGACCGCGACCTTAACTTCAACCACTATGTGTCTACCATTGTAAGGAAAACTTTCCACGTAGCTCACTTGATTAGTAAAGTCATCACTTCAAGAGCAAAACAAGATATAACTCCCCCTATACTCAGCACTTACCCGGCCCATAATTGAGTATAACACCCCATTCAGTATGTATGTACTAAGCATCTTCAGCAATTAGAGAGACTTCAGATGTTTCTAACAAAGAAGATCAAGGGCCTCCAGGATGTGCATTGCAAGGACTAACTAAAATCCCTGTCACTATACTCTGTATCATATAGACTTCTTAGGGGAGACTTATGCCTGGCCTACAGAGCCACCCAAGACCCAAACTTAATGAACTTACTGCATATCCATAAATCAAATTGGTCTAGGGCTACCCATTCCAGGGACTTAAATATGGCCTGCGACTAAATAGGATATCCTGGAAGGACAGATTTATCTCCCAGTGACTTCCACATCTTTGGAACAGGCTACCAATTCATATGAAACAGAGCACCTTATGACACTGTTCAAGAGGAAATTGGATGAGTGGATGGGACACTGTAATTTCTTACCAAGGATAGTGCTCACAACCCTCCTGGACATGGGCAGTCATCATTAAATGCAATCCTGGGTATTCACTAGTATCTCTACGTTATCACATTAGTTTGAAGTGGCTAGGCTTAAAATGACCTTCAGGTCGATAGCCTAGTAATCTCCTATGATCCTATGAATGATAACAATATTTACTTGTCTCTGAACCTGCTTAAAACACCACATTTTAACTACAATATAACATTTTCTGCCTTTCCAAGTTCATTTTCCCACTGCCATCTCTGAATTTCTAATCACTAATCACAATATCTGATCTGAAATAGTTAACTTCATTTGATCAGCAACCTGTGGGTATCAGATCCGTCCTGGATCCAAGCCGGCAGCTTTACAAGCCAGAGATCCAAGCTCCAAGCTCCTCCCCTTACCCATAATACCCTGCTACCTCCCTCCAGTCCTCAGATCTCGTTTGCCACGGCTTCTATAAGCACAAGTGACGAGCTCCTTGTGATTAGGTAAGATAAGGATAGGAATTTTCTCTACCTTTTTACCAGTTTAAAAAGTGTGTGTGTGTGATAATTGATCCTTTAGTCTAGTTTAGTTTAGTTTAAGTTAACTTTAGTGTATTTCCCTTCCCCTTATCTGTGTGTTAGGGAGTGTGATTGTGCTAGACATGGCTGAAGGCCCTAAGGCCATCTTTTCCAAATGCTATGAGTGTGGCCATAAGCTGTCCCCAGCCGATGGCCACACTCAGTGCGTTCTTTGCCTGGGGGTTGCACATTTAACATCAGGCTGCCAGATATGTGCCGCCTTTAACCCCCGGGCTTTGAGAGACAGGAGGAACAAGTTAATCTTAGCGGGCCTTTTACCCACGGATTCTACATCTTCCTCCTCTCCCTCAGTGGCACCAGTCGCAGCTGTGGCTGTTCAGCCAATGGGTTCCTGCTCTCCTGGCTGGGACTCAACCTCCCACTGTGTCCCAGGGAGAGAGGGACCCTAGAAAGAAAGAGAAGAGAGATAGAGACAGGGAGAAAGAGAGAGACAAAGACAGGGAGAGGCATAGGAGCCACAAGCGGTGGGCCGACTCAGCCCCCTCGGCCCCACAGGCTAAGCAGCTCTATTCTCCCTTGAAGGTTCCTGGGTCGTCCCCCTCTCGGCTCCATTCCCCACATTTCTCTCTGGAGCTGGAGGAGGAGCCCTGGCCATCTTCAAGGTCGTTGAGGCGGCCTTCCTGGCCAGCCTCGATGGCCTCTTCTAGGTGTACGAGAAGCCTTTCTGACGTGGACATGGACTGGATGATGCATCGCTTCCTTCAGGCCCAGATGCAGATGGGAGTGCTCTTGCCTCCCCCACTTCAGTGGGGAGCTCGGCCCCCTTCTTTGCCCCCATTGCCCCTTCTCCAATCCATTATCGAGTTTCGGAGCTGTCGTATCCGAGTAGCCTTGGAGCCTGGGAGTCAACACCGATAGTAATCGCTACTTCGACACCAGCCTTACCTTTGAGTTTATTGGGTCTCTTTTTGGATCCGAGCTCTTGGGGCCGTGAGCCAAGCCTCGGATCCGGAGGGGTGAGTGTGTCTTCAGCTCTGATGCAGTCAGAGTACACTTCCCTTTTGGGTCCGATCGCTTTGGCTCCAGCGCCGATCCACACGTCGGATCCAAGGGGGCTGCTCTCGGATCCCAGGATGAGTGGTTCACCTTTGGCTTTTGACGTGGTGGAGAGGGTCCTCTCGAGGGATTCGAGGTCCCTAGCTCGTGCTATGGATCCACCCACCATTCCCTCGCAAATGGGCTTGTCTTCCATCATCCGGCCCCAGAGACAGCCTGCGTCTACGCCCCAGCTAGTTCCTGTATGACCCCATTGGTGAGCCCTCCTCGGACAGCCCCGCCAAGGAGGTCCCTCACAAACGAAAGTGTAAGAGGAGGCACTTGGACTCCCCTGAGTCCCTCACGGAAGACACTGACTTGGAGGAAGGGGAAGGTTCCCCCAGGTCAACCCCCAAGAACTTCTCCTTTGGAGACATTATGGAGATGCTGCACATTAGAGGGGGGTGGTCAGCCCAGAAACCTTCCTCGGATGAGTCAGTGTTTCTGGAGGCATTTGACGCAGGCCTGTCTACCTCTTGGGTGTCCCCTCTGGCCGATCCCCTGGTAGACTTAATTACTACCAGGGCATGGAAGGAGCCGGACACTGTAGAGCCAATCCCCAGGAGACCACATAAGATCCTTAGTCCCCTGACAGACAAGACAGCATGGAGTAAAGGTTGCCTAGTAGATGCCATGGTGGTGGCAGCTGCTACCAAGAAGGAACTGGCACAGGATAGTTCCTCGGTCCATCCTCCCGATAAGGAGTCTCGAATGATGGATCGCATCAGAAAGCGGATGTTTGCTTCAGCCATCTATTCCATAAGGGTGCTGATTTACTTGGCACATGTGATTAGGCATCAGTGGGATCTATTAAAAGAGTATGTTGGGTCTCCCCCGGAGTCCATGTCGGCCGAAGACAAACAAACCTTCTTGGCTCGCATGGCCACTCTAAAATCGATATCCAATACATATATGCGGCTTCTCTCCCATGCTACGGAGGGGGCAGCTAGAGCCAGCAGAGCAGGCATCGCCTTACGGTGTCATGCCTGGCTCCGACTTTGTGGAACCCTTCAAGGCATCCTTCGCGAACGCTCCCTTTGACGGTTCTATGCTGTTTGGCAAGACCATCCGCGATACGCTGCTCCAGAGCGAGAAAGACAAGAAGACGCTGTCTGCCATTGGAATCCGCTTCTCAGCTCCTCAAAGGTCCTTTTCCAGGAACCAGAGAGGACAAAAGAAGATGTGGTTCTGGAAATCCCAGCAGTCCTGTTACGCTCCGGACCCTTCGTCCTTCAAAGGCAGGGGAGGACAAGGTGGACGCCGGCCCAGAGGCAGAGTGGGGCCAAAGAAATTCAGGTCGAGGGAACCTTTTTCTGACCGACCCACACAGCAACCCTGAGGGGTTGCCCGACTGCTCCTCTCTGGAGGCAGTCGGGGAGCATTTCTCAGAACACATAGCACATTGGGAGTCCATCACGACAGATCGCTGGGTGCTCCGAATAATATCCAGAGGTTACTCTATCCCCTTTATAAATCTTCCCCCTCAGTTGAGATGCCTCCCCAATGTTCCACCAAGTCAGAGGGAGGTGGTGGCTTTAGAAATAAAAAAGCTGCTAAGAAAAAGAGCCATCCAGCACGTCCCCCCAGGCCAGTCTGGGTCGTGCAATTACTCCAGGTTCTTTTTGGTGCCAAAAAAGATGGGGGACTTAAGACCAATTCTCGACCTGTCTACAATGAACCTGTTCATTGCCAAAGAGACATTCCAGATGGTCACTCTTCAGTCTATTCTCCCCCTTCTGCAGGAGAATGACTGGATGTGCTCCATAGACCTCAAGGATGCGTACTACCACATTCTCATAGACAGGCGATCCATGAGGTTTCTCCACTTTCGGTTGGGGGCCAGTCATTATCAGTTCAGGGTCCTCCCTTTTGGCCTCACCACAGCCCCCAGGGTGTTCACCAAGGTCATGGCAGTTGTAGCGGCCCACCTGAGGCTTCAGGGAATACAGGTCTTTCCTTACCTGGACGACTGGCTCCTCGCTGCTCCCACCAGGCATCTACTATGCTCAGCCAGGGATTGCTACCTGCTCATGGCCCACCAGTTGCGGATCACTATAAATTACAAAAAAATCATCCCTTCACCCTGTTCAGGTCTTGGACTTCATAGGGGCCAGAGTAGACACACTTCAGTACAAGGCCTTCTTGACATCAGACAGACTCCACAACTTAACTCTCCACGTCTTAGCACTTCTACAATCTCCAGCCCCACCAGTGGAATTAGTCCTGAGAGCCCTAGGGTCCATGGCAGCAGCTATCAACTTTCACCCCTAGCCCGCTTGAACATGAGGGTTCTTCAATGGACCTTACAGGTCCAGTGGTCCATCCTTCAACATCCGTTGGACTCCCCGATTCCCCTCAGCAGAGTTTGCAGGGACTCCCAACTTTGGTGGCTCCATTCCCGAGAGCTTTGGGAAGGGCGGCCGTTTTTGATGCCTCAACCCCAAGCCACGGTGACCACGGATGCTTCTCGCCTGGGGTGGGGGGGCATTGCATGGGCAGAACTGTGCAAGGCACGTGGACTCAAACAGAGCCCGTTCTGCATATCAGTGTTCTGGAAATGAGGAAAGTGCTTCTAGCATTGCAAGCTCTCCATGCCCTTCTTCCTCCGGGGACTATTGCAATTCAGACAGACAACATGTCAGTGGTCTGGTACATCAACAAACAGGGGAGGACCAGGTCTTACCCTCTTTGCCGAGAGGCCATGAGAGTTTGGGAGTGGGTGATATCCACCAACCGTTTTCTGCTAGCAACGCACATTCCGGGTCAGTCCAACATTTTAGCAGACAAGCTGAGTCGAACTATCTTCTCGCCTTACGAGTGGTCTCTGAACCCCTTAGTAGTGAAACAGATCTTCCTCAAATGGGGTCAACCTTGCTGCGATCTCTTCACATTGCCTTCGAACGCAAAGTGCAGCGAGTTTTTCGCTCTAATTCCCCCGCCGGGGGAGAGCCCCAGAGATGCTTTAGTTCATGCTTGGCCATCCGGTCTTCTTTATGCTTATCCTCCTCTCCCGTTAATGACAAAATTCTTACAGAAAGCTCGTCAATTGGGGAGCAAGGTTATCCTCATAGCCCCATTCTGGCCTCGTCAAACCTGGTTCCCGTACCTACGGTCTCACCTCATAGCTCCTCTTTGGATCTTGGATTCCATTCTGGATCTGATCTCTCATCCTTCGGGATTGAAAACTCCAAATCTGGTCGACCTCAAGCTCTTGGCTTGGTTGATCTAGTTCTGTTAGTGGCTAGGACTCCCGGTATCTCGACCACAGTTAAATCCATCCTGGTGGTGGCGCATAAGCCTTCTACCAGGAAGGTCTACAACAGTAAATGGAAACGTTTTTCCATCTGTGCCTGGCATAGAAATTTGGACCCTTTTACGGCTCCCATTCCAGCAGTACTTGAATTTCTATCTCACATTTTCCATCAAGGGGCCAGTTCTTCTACTGTGAAGGTTCAAATGGCGGCCATTTCCCACTTCCACATTGGGGACAATCTTGGTCCTTTAGCTTCCACTAAGATCTGTAAGACTTTCTTAAAGGGCACCTTTCTTTTAAGACCTCCTGTCAAGAATGCGGTTCCTCCGTGGGACCTAACCTTAGTCCTTCAGGCTCTAACTGGTCCAGCCTTTGAGCCTGCAGCTTCTGTTGACTTAAAGTTCTTGTCTTGGAAAACTACCTTCTTAATTGCTATTACCTCAACCAGAAGGGTATCTGAGCTTCAGGCCCTTTGTACTAAACCCCTGTATCTTGTCTTCCATAAGGACAGAGTATCCCTCAGGACTAATCCTTCCTTCTTACCTAAAGTGGCTTCCGAGGCTAACATCAACCAATCCATTAATCTGCCTGTTTTCTTCCCTAACTATCAGAACAAGGGGGAGTACAGACTGCATTCATTAGATGTGCATAGACAATTGTGCTTTTACTTGCACAGAACAGTTGCCTCTCGCAAGTCGGAGCAGCTCTTTGTTTCCTTTGCTAAACCATTCTTGGGTAAACCAGTAATGAAGGTGACTCTAGCTAGATGGATATCTCACTGCATTTTGCTCACATACAAAATTTCTGTTCAGCCGGAGCCCTTGGGGGTTCATGCTCATTCTACCCGTTCTATGGCTACCTCTGCTGCGTTTTGGTCAAGAGTTCCCTTGGATGACATCTGTTCTGCGGCTACTTGGGCTTCTTCCCATACCTTTATTTCACATTATAAATTAGATCTGATATCCAGAGGGAGAGCGGCCTTTGGCTCTGCAGTGCTCCGGAATATTCTTCCTTGAGGACCTCCCAAGTTTTTGGTAGCTGGGGACTTTGTCTCACAGGTTGCTGATCAAATGAAGTTAACTACTTCAGATAAAGAAGTTATGTACTCACCATAACATTCCATCTGAATAGGTAACTTCATTTGTCAGCAACCGACCCCCCTTCCTTCCCCTTAACCTGACTTTCATTACCTGAATGATAGAATGATTCAGTCCTGGTATGCATCAGGTTAGGATGTTTAGGTATTGTTTGTCTTGGTGTTGTCTGGTAATTGGGCAGACTTGATCTGAGGACTGGAGGGAGGTAGCAGGGTATTATGAGTAAGGGGGAGGAGGTTGGAGCTCGGATCTCTAGCTTGGAAAGCTGCCGGCTCGGATTCAGGATGGATCCGATACCCACAGGTTGCTGACAAATGAAGTTACCTACTCAGATGGAATGTTATGGTGAGTACATAACTTCTTTTTTCCATTTAACAAACTCACTAATGCACCTTTTAAAATGCTCTGTTTGACATCTATTAAATGTATAAGTATCTTTTATATTGTACTACGTTCCTTCATTGCATAGGAATGTAATCTAATTAGCCACTGTATGTGTAACTGTTACTGTATTTTACTTTATGTCTGCTCATATATATTACTGATTGTCTAAGTATATTCATGATATAGTTCACCTTTTCTCCCTGGGCATCCACTGAAAAGTGGCTTGGACAAATCCAGTAAACAAAAGCAAAATAAAAAAAAAAAAAATGAATGAATAAATTAATTAATAAAATAAGACCTTCCGTGTTAAAAGGCAGTCTGAATAGAACAGCCTCCCGAAAACATGAACTGGAACAGCAGGCCAGTTTATCAAAGCCATAACCTCTAATGGTATATAAGTAGATTTCTTACAGGAAACTTGAGCTGGGTGAACAGAATAATGAGAATGCAGGGCAAGTTTGTTGTCAGGCAGACCTGACTGATGCCATTTATAGTCCAACCATTATCTCAACCTCCTATGGTCCTTGAACTCAAAGTCAGACTTTGTTCCCAAGGAATCAAGTAGACTGGATGAATATGCCTTGGGGGCTACGTTGTCAAACAAGATCTTGATTATAAACCTCTAGAAGCCATCAACAAGCTTTGGGAAGTGACCAAAAGCATGAAATCATGACTACAAAGAATGGAAATGAAGTTTCTACAAAGAGTTGACAGACTTTTCCAATGACAGGATGGAAAGCTTAGTGATCTGTGAGCGTATCAGAATGCATGTGATTTGAGCAGTGTGCTGACTGTGATTTGGGATGTGCTTCAGGCACCCCATGATAGAAGAATGTGAAGCAACTCCCAAATGACAAATGAAAAAACAAACAGAGAAATACCCAGAACATGCCAGAGGGTTTGTATCTCTGTCTGGTTACTTCTTAATAACAAGTTTCATACAGGTGGTATTGGGGATTGTGACTGGCAAAAACAAAGTCAAACATGCCTTGCTAATCACGTAACCAGTACAATTGTCACCACGTAACCACAGTAGAATATAGCTGGATGGAAGGATTAATGGATTGATGGATGGATGGATGGATGGATGGATGGATGGATGGATGGATGGATGGATGGATGGATGGATGGATGGATATCTGAATTTACTGTTACTCTTCACTCCAAAACTGGCAAACTTTCTGAAAAATAAATGCTAGCTTCATCATTATTATGCAAGGTAGTTTAATTAGCTATCAGTAAATACAGTAGCTTTTATTTGATGAAAACAAGCAGAACATTCAGAAAACATAATGAGGATCAAAAAAGGGCAACATAAAATAAAGATAATAACAAGTCACTATATAACTCATATCCAACCACTCAGGTGAAAATCATAGACATGATTTTAAATATCAAGTGGTAGAGGATGTAATGAAGGACCTCATGACATAGTGAAATATCAAAGACTGAAAGCTATAGCTAGAGACTTTTTGCTATGCATGACAATAGATAACAAACAATTACAAAAATCTAGGTGTAGAGTACCTGTCATTGCAATACAAATTAAAGGACAGATGCGTAAAAACATTTAACATGGTTTAGAAACTTGTAATAACAGTATTGTTTTATTTCCTTATTGACTCCTTTTAACAATTATATATATATATATATACCTTTCATTTGTATTTGCGTTTTCAAATATTGATTGAATTGTAATTTACATTTGTATAAATGCAGAATACATGTACCATGTAGCAGGTTGTGAAAGCTCATTGGCTCTTCAGTTGCTTAACAAATGTAACACTGGTTTCATTTTCAGTTGTTGCTGTAATATGGGAAGTTCTTGAACTGCATTTTTGTGTGTTCTGAGAAGTTGCAAACTATAAGGTGGTTGGTTCAGAAATCTTTAATATATAATGTGTCGCAAATCTAGATAGCGTTGCCTTCTTTCCCCTAAATTCCACATAATTAACTATTTAGTTGTAGTTAAAGCTTTTATATTTCTGTGATTTCTATAAAATGTAAGCTTAATATGACTCTATTGAGAAACAGCTGTCTGCTTTGCATTAACCCTATAAACCTATGAGCGCTGCTTGTGCTAGATTTCTAGAACTGTTTATTTATTTATTATTTTATTTCCAGTTTGATTACCGGGGAAGTCCACTGGGCCAGAACATTATTTTTTTTTCAGTGGGGGGAGGGAGAAAAGCCAAAGCAAAAAAAAAAACAAATCTAAGTTACATAGTGTAAAATATATAAATAAATATACATTTTTACATTAAATACATTTATTGATACAATACAGTTAAAAAAAAAGCAGTATACTAGTATTCATCAAAAATCATTCAGGGGAAGGTAGATACAATAGATTTAGTAGTTTCCTTCAAGTAGGTTTGACTGTATGAAAAAAAGAAGAAGGTTTTATGCTATTTACAATACACATTATATGATGAGGAGAGAGAGAGTAGAACATAAACTGAGAAAGAGAGATATAGTAGTTTGAAGCGAAAGAGAATAGAGAAAAAAGAGAAAAAGAAAATAGAGTATTAGAGGAAAGAAGGGAAAGAGATGTAGATGGGGTAGGGGGAATTTATGTGTATTTATGTAGGATGTAAGGATGTAAGCTTATGTTTAGAGGAAGTGTGAGAGAAAAGTTGGATTTTGAAGTTTGGTTAGTTGTTGTTCTAGAAGAGAGAGAGAGTATAAAGAAGAGGGGGAGAGGAGAGGGAGAGAAGGAGAGACATTGGGTTTGAGGAGGAGTGATTAAATTTTGGTGTTTGGTGTGGAGATTTATCTTAAGTTTTTGGTATGGGATCTGTTCAGAAGGGTTGGATGCAGGAAGGATGTTTGTTTAGGGTAGGCATTTAATTTGTGAGGGGTGTTGGAGGTAGTCTGTTGTAGTTAGGGAGTTCTGAGAGTTTCTGGAGTTCTAGTTGGAATAGAAGATTGGAGAAAGAGGTTTTTTTAGATTTTAATTAGTGATTATGTTTTTTATTTTGGTAGCATTTGGAGTTATGGGAGATGGAAAGAAGAGTTAGTAAGGAGAGGGGCCCAGGAGAGAGAGATGATAGAAGATAGAAATGGTATAAGTGGTAACTAAGGAAGTTGTAGAGGAAAGCAGTTGAATGTTTTTGTATTTATAGGCTTAATAATTTGGTTTTGTTTTTTTATGTTTTATGTTTTGTATTATCAAATTTGGAGAATTTGAGATGCTTGAAGTCTATAGTGATATGCCACCTTTTTGCTTGTTGGGACCACCTCTATTTGATTTTTTTTTTTTTTTATTTTTTGAATGAAGTTGGTGCAAATGATTGAGGAGGATAGAGGAAAAATTTTGTTTTTATTAGTTTTAGAGAGGAGATCCAGTTCTCAGTAGTGGAAAACTATTTAGGGAAAAAGCTGTTTTCTTCTTGGGTTGAGTTGTCTGGGATTAGGGAAGTGAAGTATTGTAATCCACATAGATGTGTGGATGACATGGGTGGGTGACTGATGGCAGAGTGGAGGAGTGGTATGAAGATGTGAGAGTTGGGGGATTTGTGGAACACAGGGATGTGGGAGGAGTGAGTAGTTGGGTGTAGGAGGAGAGGGAGAGGTTGTTCCATTTTGTAGCTAATGAATAGATCTAGATAAGAGATAGAAGAACCAGGATAGAGTAGGAAGTAAGAGGTGTGAGAGATGAGTGAGAAGTTTTGTAGGGGATGGAGCAGTAGAGAGCGAACCAGTAACCACGGACCTGGTGTGGTTGACTGTTTCAGTACTAGGATGATTGTGCTTTCTAGGCAGGTGAGAAGGGTGTGATACATGTTTTGGTGTAGCGAGATGTGGGTGTGGGCAGGTGTTAAAGGGTGGTGGGTGATTAAAGAAGGCAAAGGTTAGGTGAGGTAACATTTGCATCAGATTTTTGTGTTGGGGTGATTTTATGAGATACTGAATTGAGCTGGAGTTATTGAATAGGAGCCTCTAGGTGGAGATAGAGAATATAGATCAGTCTCTCCAGATAGTGAGAACATTTAGGAAAGATATATGTCTGTTATAGGATTATTTGATATAGAGCAGAGAGAATGAAGCATAGAGGGGAGTAAGAGGGATTTTATTTTGGGGCATTAGTGCATGGCTAGTTGCAGTTGGAGAGTTTTTTGAAAGAGAGAGTTTAGTTTAGAGAGAGCTCAAGTTTATGAGTAGAGTAGAGAGGGGTTGGAGTAGAGTTTGTTGGGATGTAGATTAGGAGAGGGAATTTTATTATTGAGATTAGCTATAGTGATATTTAAAGACTTGTGATTGGAGGCTGTTTTCCCTGCTTTAGGTTTACTTGGGTTTGGGTAAGGGTGTGGTGGTTGGAGGGAGTTTTTTTTGGATGGGGAAGAACTTTTTTTTGTTTCTGTTTTTGTTGGGTGTTTTCTTTTTTGGAGTTGGTGTGTTTTTTTCTCTTTTTTGTTCAGGGGTGATTAGTTTTTGATTTGTTTTTTGGAGTTGGGTGGTGTATAGTTTCAGGAAGAGGAAATTTTGTTTATTTTGATTCCAGGATTTGCTTCTTTGTTTTGCTGCATGTTTTGTTGTTTTTTTGGTTTAGAGTATGCCTTGGAGTTTAGTTGGGTTAGGGTTGTTGTTTTGTGGTGTGGAGGTTTGGAGTTGTGAGAAGATTTGAGAGTTAAACGAGTTGTGTGTGAAGTGATGTTGAGAGTGTAGATATGTAGTGGGAGTTGTTGGGTTTAAGATTTATGAGATTTGTTAGGTAGTGTTGTTGCTGTGATATTGGTGTGGTTGTAGTAGATTATTGTGAGGTTAAGGAGAGATGGATTTGTAGGGTGAAAAAGTAGAGAGTGATTCAGTTTGTTAGGGAGGATGAGTGTTGAAAAAATGTATTTTTGGATGAGGATGAGGGGTGGTTTTATTTAATGAGATGACGTGGAGGGATTTGTTTCTGTTAGGCGGGTGGTTTGTTGTGTTACCGTTTGAGGAGGTTAAAGGTGATTGAATGGGAGGGTGTGGATTTCATCCTTTTCCCATGTGTGTCAAACTAGGTATATTCTTGTTTTAGTACTTTTGATTTGGTAAGCTTTTTGGCAGAGAAGCAATCTAATTTATAACAGCCATTTTTATTTAAAAACCCATATGGCAATCTATTGTCTATTTTGTTCACTGACAGAATCTAATCAACAAGCTGAAATAGAGAACAAAACCTTCTGATATTGTGGTGAATATTGTTGCTATTAAACCTGAACAGCAATCACAGAGCATAAACAGTCATGTGTATAATGGTATGGATTCCATCATTTGAAGAAAAATAAACTATAATGATTGATGATTTAACTTGTATGACACAACTGATACCAGCCAACACATTTAAACATATCCAATTGCAAAACAAATTTACTTTTTTCCAGTGGAACTGAAGAGCATTTGATGCTGTATTATATAATGCAAACAGTTTTTTAAATGTTGGGATTAACCTGTTACTCTGACATATTTTGTTTTACAAGAATATAATTCGACCTGATATGATATTTCTAACTGCTATGAAAGCAATAAATGTGGCACCAACATTCTCATCGACTATCACTCTGAAAAGGAATAGCGTAAGCTAATAAACTATCTAGAACAGCTGTGGTGCAAATTAACTTAGAAAAAAGTAAATTCATGGGTTAAAGAAGAGAATAGAAAATATAAACTGTTCTGTCTCCAAATACTGCTTCCCCCACATTATCCTTGAGGCATCATTGACTCAGTAAGATACCTTGCTTGGTGACATACGTGTGGGTGTCAGAGATTATCAAAGCCTTCTCATAAAGAGCCTTTGTTCAACAACTACTAACTTAAATAATACACCCATGAAAGAAATAGAAAATGTTCATTATATTAGCCTTGGATGCGGCCATGACAGCCTAATAACTTCAACCCAGTGTTATAGTGAACCTGGCAACCCCGCAGGACAAATTGAAACACATAGTAAAAGATCAGATATCATTTGTTATTCTAGTCAAGGAAAACTGTATATAGTGAGCTACCTTCAATGCATAAAGCTAAATCTTTTATTAATGGACAACTAAAATACAGCTCATCTAATTTTTTCCCCACACAAACAATGCTCATGTTCAACAATTGCAGAAGAGGTAAGTACTGAGTGTTTTAGTGGTAAGGTAGGGTCGGGCAGTGTGTGAGTGCGAATATACAATGAGATGCTTGTGTGAGTCGGTCTGTGTCAGTGTGTGTGTGTCTTCCTGGGAGACAGAGTAAGGGGGGTTATAGAAAGGATGCAGTAGGTGTGTGGGTTTGTGTGTATATGTGTGCGTGCATGTGTGTGTGTGTGTGTGTGTGTGTGTGTGTGTGTGTGTGTGTGTGTGTGTGTGTGTGTGTGTGTGTGTGTGTGTGTATAGACGAATGGATGAGTCTGTGATTCTGATCAGGTGAATATGAGGCAGTGTGTGTGTGTGTGTGTGTGTGTGTGTGTGTGTGTGTGTGTGTGTGTGTGTGTGTGTGTGTGTGTTTGTGTGTGTGTTTGATTTGTGTACATAAGTGAGTGTGAGTTGAGGTGGCTGTCATACTTCCATGCACCCCTAGACTAATGAGCAAATCTACAACATTGGGTGCAGGACTAATAGCCACCAGGGATAACTGTACTGTGGGGATGGGGGGGGGACTATCAGTTAGGGCTAACATCAAAAGTCTTGTGCTTTAACAGCACTTAAATCAGGATGGGGAATGGGTGTGGGGAAGAACTCTAGACACTTGGGATTTTACTCTTGTATCATAAGAGCAATTAAATGACTACTGGGACTGGTGGATAGGGTGGGTCACTAGACACCTGGAATACTTCACTTGCCTTAATGGAACTTAAACCAGTATAAGAATTGGGCGTTGGGTGAGCATGAGACAAGATGGATACTACTCTTGTACCTTAATGGCACTTAAACCAGTACAGGGACTGGGGGTGGGGAGAGTATGAGGCAAGATGGATACTACTCTTACGCCTCAATGGCATTTAAACCATGACAAGGATTGGGACACCACTAGACACAAAGTATGCTACTTCTGTGCCATAATAACACTTCTCACAGTATGAGGATCAAAGGCTTGGTGGGGCACTACATGCCAGGCATATGGCAAGCAATGTGACTGGGGGGGCACTAGATGCCAGGCATATGACACGCAATGTGGGGCTGGGGATGCCACTATATGCCAGCCATATGACATGCAATGTGGCTGGGGGGAGCCACTACATGCCAGGCATATGACATGCAGTGTGGGGCTGTGGAGGCCACTATATGCCAGGCATATGACATGCAATGTGGCTGGGGCAGCACCACATGTCAAGCATATGAAAAGCAATGTGGGCCTGCAACCTTCTGTGATGTCTAGGGCCCAAAAATGTGATATCAGGGATGTGGAAATAACTCAGGTACAGATATGCTGTCTGTGGTGGGGGGAGGAAGATACCTTTGCCTACATAATGTGGCTGCAACAATTAACTACTACAGGAAGTACTTGTCTGCACTTTTCAGTGGATAACTGCAGTTCAGTAATATGTAAATTAACCAATAATGATGCCTTTCCTCATTATGGCTAATGTGTTTGTGAATCACAAAGTGCCTAACTGTGGGAGCAGGACCTTTTAGTGCAAACTGTATGGTTCATACAGGGGCTGTTAATGAATCCCCAGGAAAGTCTGTAATTTCTATAAATGCAAACTGAATCAGTATGAGTATATCAGGATGGTGCATACCTAGACTGTAACCAGAAAAACAACAGAATGCTGAAGTTCATTCCCCAAACCAGACTGTTGTCACTCACACTCTGATTGCTGCCTGAACCATGTAGGTGATTAGTATAATTTAGAGTTACTGAAGTCATATCTGACAGGTTTTACTCAGTATTAAATGTTCTCAGACATTTGCACAAAAGATTAGAAATATATACAAATTACGTCTAACAGAAAAACACTGAGGAGTAGGGAAGCTCAGAAAGTAAACTTAGGATGAAAAAAAAGGCATATTGCACTTCTCATTAACATAGAAAAAAATGTTTCAAGGAGCATAAGCCATTGTCATGCGTATTTTAAAAAAGTCACATGCTAAATAGATAAGTGAAAACTACAGATAGTGATCCATAGTATGAAACAAATTAGCTGGAACTGACCCAAATCAGTACAGTTACAGGTCATCAGACTGTTACAGCTATATCAGAGAGTATAATATGAATATGAATTATAAATTATTTAAGTGCAGGCTAAATGTTAATATGCAGTTCAGAAGATTACTGAAAAATTCTTAAATGTTAAAAGTTGTACAATCTTCAACAATAACTACATCAATGAGGATTTTTTTATCTATCTGCCAATTTCAAGTTTTCACACACTGTTTAAACATGTTAGTGTGAACTGGCCACATACATTTGAGGGATAGAGCTCAGACTGTACCCCAGAAGAGCCATTCAAAGGTAGCCATAAGAGTACTGGAGGACTGGTCAGGGAGCATGGGGCAGAGTGGTTGTTGCCCTTTTCCTTATTCTAGGGGTGAGCTGCCTAAGCTCACCGCAGTGGCAGGCTTAAAAGCCAGGTGGCCACTATGTTGCAAGTGGTATAACATTTGGATGGGAGATTGTGCATGAGAGTAACATGTCTGCACCTTTCAAAGGTTGCCATTGTGGAGCTTGCAAGGTGGCTGCAGGACAGTGGGGCTAGAATACTTACCCACACTGGCAGCACTCTGATGCTATGCCACTAACCACAGTCTCAACAGCTATGGACATGGGATTGGGTTGAGCCTGGGGGGAAGCTAATGTGAGTCTGATAGACTTGGTGAATAAGGAGAGGAGATGGGGTCAGCTGAAGATCCCCTGTGAGGAGGTAGGGGAGAAAAAATTTAATTGTCTGGACACATATGAAGAAATGATCCTGTATATTAGTTTTCCCTAAACACAATGGCCTCAAGCTTGTTTTTGTCTTGTACTATGAATTCTATAGCCACTTAAATTATCATGGTGTGATTCTCCTGAAATGATCCCTATATCAGACAGACAGCATATTTTACATTGCATTTCTAGTATCCCATGTTTTCAGCACTAGGTGCTGAAAATATTAAATTCATTGCAAATGTGTGAGTCATATGCATATGACTGATCTTCTACATTCAAAGAAAGGAGCGATTTGCAGATGCTCATTTGTCCTTCTGAACCATTTACCTGCTTGGCACATAAATTGACAGTGACAGATTACTGATATCATATGAATTTGAACATTCCTGCTTGCAATAAGAATGAAGATATGAATTAAGAATGATGGAATATGATTGTGAAAAATATCTTTAAATGACAGGTATGCAGTTACTGTGTCACTCATTTTAACCCAATCAAATGTCAGCAATTCTTTCTTCCTTGTAAGATTTTCTTCTCCTCTGACAGCACTTCCATATCAGCGAAAACCAGACATTAAAGGGCAACGTATCTAATTATACTGAAGGCATGAGCATAGAACAGTAATTAATTGGAGATGTAAATATGTATTTTTTGAATTAACACTATTTCTTGCTTTTTATTTCACGTTTGTAATACAGTTTTATCATAAACTCTTATATATGCTTTTTCCACAGTTTGATTGCATGAAATATCTTAGTGAAAGATGGATTTAATAAAGACATTGTGGAAGATCTAAAAGAAATCTGTAGAATACCACATAACCCCAATATCCAAATATATTAGTGTGGAATTACTAAGAATTTATAAATCATAATCAACATATATATATATATATATATATATATATATATATATATATATATATACACACACACACACACACACACACACACACACACACACACACATATCTATATATAAATAAATAATCAACACTTCCTCCCAGGCTAACTTGTAATGCCAGACCAGGGGTTAGAACCGGAGGATGAATCAAATTAATTTAAAAATCTCACTTAAGTATTAACAAAATAGCTCAAGCATCTGTTACCTCTGATTCATGTCCCAGCTGGCTCCCAATAAAAAAAAAATACCTCAGACAAGAACATAACAGGACTACTTACCGCAGTCTGTTTACAGCTTTTCCTCTACAGTTGAGACTATATTAATTAGTAATATAATCTTTCACTCCCCCACCCCAAACCAAAACAAAAAAAATTATAACTCTCCTTGGACACTTCAACATTAACTGTCTAGGACCCCTTGAATAAGAAGAAGATGAGAATTTGGAAGGCATCTAACTCATTCAGCTGATACAAGAATATAGAGAGCCCACCTTCCACTCTCAGCATCATTATAATACTAGACTTCATCATAACTAACATTATTTCATCCACTGACATATATCTTTAGTAACCACTTCCCCATAAAAGTTACATCAACAGCCTTAGAAACAACATACCTCCCCAAATGAACTTATTTAGACCTAAGCCTCCCTGTAAATTTATCCATTTCAAAAACTACCTCCCAGATATTGACTAGTCACCCACATGTGCATCGCAAGTATTAATCAGGGTAGCTGAAACTCTCATTCATACCTTCCTTCATACATAAAATAAGTTTTTACAAGATTATTCAAACCTAACCAAATTGGTTGGCTGATCAAATTAGTTAAACATGTAATACAGATACAATGAAGCTTGGCACTAATGGGAAATTGGCCCAACCCCTGACACCAGCAATAGGTACATCCTACTCAGGTACTTAAATATACAATGCATTAGGTGGCATAAAACCAAACACCCATATCCTAAGAGATCTCAGTAGTATATTCCTTCATACTGTTCTGGTATAAATCAAACATACCTGGCTGGAAACCCAAACTACAACATACAGAACACAATCCAATGACCTGAAAGCACACTTTCTATAACTGGCTTCCTCAATGAATTTACACTTCTTCCAGCTACACATTGCTCCTGCAGACCATACAACTCTGCACCCTCCATTCTTCCACTTCACATACCTCCAGTTTATCTCAAAACATTCAGAGGCAAAGACATTGCACCAACCATCATCACCATCATCATCATCATCATCATCATAATTATCATCATCATCATCATCATCATCATCATCACACTCTCTTACCTTCTTCAGTGATCATCCCTGACTGTCACATGTCTTCTGTCATACAACTCATCTGTCATTTCTCTGAATGTTCTTGTTTCCTCTCATCTTCCTCCTGTTTCTCCCAAATCGCCTTCACCAGATTGTCCTCTGCTTTCCTGCACATGTGCCTAAACAGCACTAATCTGTTCTCATTGACCTCTACAAATGAAAATACACTGGCTTCTGTTCTGATGTCCTATTTTTTATCTGTCCCACACTGTGCATTCTAACACTTGTCTCATGGACTTTTACCTCCATCAGCCCAGCTTACTCAGATACTCTGCCTTTGCTGCTCACATTTTTATACCATTCTGTAGCACTGGTTGCAATATGTTTTGTACATCTTACATTTCATTTTCTTCGGCATTCTTCCGTCACGTACTGCTCATGATGCTTGGAGCCATTTTGTTGCAGCCACTCTGATTCTAACTCTGTCCTCTACATTCAGACTTGCATTCACCTCAACCACCTCCTCTGACTTAAAGCTATTCATCTGTTGCACTATATTTTATTCTACCACAGTTTTCAACTTCTTCTGATTTCCTCTATTTCCTTCCATGACAAATATCTTGTCGGTACTCATTTTCATCAGTTTTGCATTCCATCCCCCTATCATTTGACAATGTTCTTGTTCAGAGTCTGCTTGTAATGCCATATTATCGATATAAATCAACTTTGTTAATATGTCACCTCTGAGCTGTTTGGTAATGCATAAACACCAGTATACCAAGAGAGGATGATAGATGATGCAAATGTAGTGACTTTGAAGATATGCCAAAAAAGTGGGTATACACTGATGTTGCGCCAGTTGAATGGTCTTAATACAACTGAATTAAGTAAATGAATAGTAGTGAGCAAGAGGACACAAAGTGTTTTCTTGGGCAGGTGACTAGGGCACTTGTGGGTAATCTAGTAATGTAAGGGAGTGTGAAATACAGCTGGTCAAGTGTAGTCAGCTGTTGGGGATTATTTACTGCCCTTTCTTTTTTCTTGAATCATGGTGCAGATTGAGGAGCTCACCCAGAAATGGCAAAAGAGTGTCGCATGAATGGAAGATTTGTTCCAGAGAGTACACAATCAGGTACAACATCAGCAAGTGTTTTCTAGACTGAGCAGCAACAGAGTAACTAGAAGAGGAGAAGCATGTTGGAGAAGCCAGTTGTGAAGGACTCAGAAGTGAAAAGCAGAAGGACCAGGGGAATGTCAGGCCAGACCATTGCTCCAGCTCCAGCAGACCTTCAACAAGCACCAGGTAATGAGTATGCCATACATCTATGGGGGTTAAGGGGAGAATCAAACATCTTATGATGATTCACTTAATCTGGTACAGGATCTTAGTGTGCAGGATAGGAAGAGGTTACAAGGTTTGCTAATAGGAGATGGACAACAGGAAGAAGCTGTCAGGAATCATTGTCAGTTGCAAGATGTCCCCGGGCTGGTCAAGAATATGGGAAATGTACTGGGAGCAGAGAATTCCCCCTTCAGTCAGTACTCTTTCTTACTGAAGTGACAGGGGATGTGAAAAGGGTAGGACAAGGGATGAGCTTCTAAGCAACCCAACTGGGAGGGCCTAAGGAAACAGATATTGTATTACCATGCATATTCCACTGGTGACAAAGGAAATGATTTGGCAGGGTGACTTTGTGGAAGTCTTTGACATTACTGTTGCAGATGGAGTACAGAAGATTGAGGAGGCTGAGGCCCATGGGTTCAAGGATCTTACTGCAGAACTGGCAGGATGGGGGAAGCAGGAAGCAGGCAGGTACAAATCCAGGACCTGCGATAACTAGGTATTGAGCTTTGTGTATTTGATGGTAGTCCTTCTGGAGAAGGAGCCACAACAAGGTCTTCCATTGTTAATATGTTGTTTGACCACTAGAAAAGCTCTGGGAGCAGAACATGTAGCCATGGTATGACTAGCATCTTTGTAAGCTTCAGGCAGTTGACAAGTGTTTGACTTGAGAAGCAAATATCCCAACACATGGATAGGTGCTATATTGGACAGAGTGGGAGGCCCAGCTAATGATACATTGTGGGTCATGGGCACTAAGGCTAGGTTGTGCTGGGCTCTTAATGAGGGCAAGACTAGTTGGCTCATGTGTAGATTCCCACATTTGTGTTCCTACTGTAGGGTTAAACATGGGGCATTCAGGTGTTGGAGGAAGGAGTTGTTGGGGTTTATGGAGAGCCAATTTTAGGTTAGGGAGTGGTACTGAGTTAATAAGAGGTAGAAGTGGCCAAAGGAGGAATATGGCATCTTTGCCTTTTTGAAGGCCCAGACAGTCGCCTAGGGTCTTCTCTTCTCCTAGAAGGCTACCTTGATAGGAGGTTTGTAAAGGAGCTTGTTCAAGAGTTTTGGTGGGTTTCCAGATTAAGTAAAGGGTTAAATGTTTCTGGTAATCTGAAATTCTTAAAGTAGAAAGAAAATTTTGTTCAGGAATTACTGAGCAAGGATCTAGAAGATGGGAAAATGTTAGGCCCTTTTAAGTGTCCCCATTTTTGTCTTTTTTGTGCCCCTTTTAGGTTTAGTCCAGAGGTAAGTTTCAACTTAAATGGCACCTACAATTCTCAGAGTGCAATTCGATTAATGAACACATTGACAAAGTGGATGCCAACGTTCAGTATGCATCATTGGGCAATACAGCAAAAGTTATTCATGCATTTGGTAATCCTTGGTTGGCCAATTTGGACAGTCAGCTTTCAGGTTGCTTTCGGCTCTGGGTCAAACTTGGGTCATGATAGTCATGAAGTTGCAAGTTAGGTTTCATTATGATAAGGCCATTCCCGTGGACTGCCATTGGCTTGTGTCAAGTTTGAAAAAAAATTAACACTGCATTGCATTAGATGTGGCAGCAGTCCATTACTTGGAAGATGTTTTGCTGGGGTGCAATGTTACGGAGGAAGATGAGGTAGGTATCAAGCAGTTTGTGCAGCTCTGTACCTCACTAGGGGTTCTGCAAGATTGAACAAGAGGGCCCATCTATGGTTCTTACATGCTTGTGTCTTGAAACAGATGCATCATCATGAGTGTTTCAATTGCGCCCTGAGAAGTGGGTAAATTGAAATCTAAGGTGGAAGGTTTATCTAGTAAGGACAAGGTTAGAATTCATGGAGGTCCTGGGGTTGTTGAATTTTGCATTTTAAGAGTTTGGTCTTGGGAGGGCTTACTTACAGACTGGTGCAAGATGCAAGCACCATTGGGTATAAGTGATCAAGTAACTTAAGGAAGATATGTTTGTTTGTCTTGAGTTTTTCCAGCAATTTAATGGAGTATCTTTCTGGCAAGGGGAGTGGATGGCTTTGGCAGCGTTGGACCTCTTTACTTATGCAGCTGTAGGAATGAGAATGGAAGCATACTTCAAGGGTAGCTAGTTTGCAGAAAGATGACCAAATGAATAACATAATGGGTGGAAAAAAGACTTTACCTTTTTGGAACTCATGCCAATTTGGGCAGCAAAAGTAGTCTGACAGGGAGATTCCTCAACAGGAAGTTGTATTTTCACTCAGATAACTTAGCTGTGACACAGGTCTTGTCATGAAAAACAGCAAAGTCTAGGCTTGTTCAGAGTTTGTTAAGGAATATTGTTTTGCTCTGCTTAAAACGTAATCCTTCCTTTATAGCTAAGCATATTCCATGTCATTTCAATGCTTTGGCTGACAGTTTATCCCATTTTCAGGTCCGCAAGTTTTGCAGGTTGGTGCCTAGAATACAGGTGAGTCAAATGTTATTGCCTGATGTGGTATGGGCAGTTGTTGTAAGATGGTTGATGCAATAGTCCTAGGCAGAGTCAATTGTTATGGTGAAACTATTAGAGCTTTGAGAAGTTTTGTGTTGGGTGTACCAGCAAAGGAGTGACAGTGTACTGTGCAACTAGTAGCTGTGTACTAAGGCTTTAGGTAGAAATTTGGGGATACAATTAGAAGAATGAGAGTACAACTGAAGGCTTTAAGGAGCTGCATTAAAATTTTCAGGTGTTAAGGGTATTATAAAAAGTTGGCTTATTTTGAGGATGCTGAAGGGATGGATGAGTGTTTTATCCACAGAGCCAGATAGGAATTTTCAATTAGCCAAGCACTTTTCTCCTTTATTGAAAGGTTTTCATTGTATTACCCATTGTTATTTTGACTATGTGTTATGGGTGACGTTATCAGTTTTTTATGTATACAGGGGCTTTCAGACTGAGCAAATTACTGCAGGATTTAAGATGGTGGGATGTGAGTATCATAGGAAAAGGAGTCCAGTATGGTTAAGGACATCCATGATGGATAAACAGGGTAAATTCAGGCAGCTGGTGCTGCTCAGGGGTAAGGAGCACATAGTATGCACTTTGGCAGAAGGACAGCTTGACATAATGTCAGGCACTGAGATCCAGGAAATTTTGTCTTCCAGGATTACTTGGCAATCCACTGGAGGCAGGGTTGTTTGATAGCATTATTAGGAGTCTATTTGAGAGCCAGGGTATTAAGGTGATATTCATTATTTCAGAATAGGCAGGGCATTGGGCTTAATAGCCAAGGGATGTTATGTGGAAGCCATAAAGAAGATGGCTAGATGACAATCCAAGGCAATTTTGCCATATTTTAAATAGAGTAGGGGTTTTGTAGAATTGTTGCAAAAATGTGACGTGTTTCTTCATTTGTAGGTATGAAGCAAATTTTCATGGTGGGGGTATACTTTTGTGCACTGGGCAACTCATAGAGTGAAGGTGGGCATGGTTCCATCAATTTGAGAGGTACATTGGCAAGGTCAAAGAGGTGTGAGATGGCCTCAGTCAATGTTTGTTATAGAAGAAGTAAGAGTTCAGCATTACAATCCACATCAGGTAATGATACTTTTGGGAGGGAATGGTCTAGGCATAGTGCTAAGAGGAGGTTATATTCTTGTATTATTAGAAATTTGTTGTTCAAACAGCAGGAATTCTCTGCTATAGTTTTAATCTGACCAGTGATAATTCCCAGGCTATTTTGGAAGTCAGCAATTAATTTTAATGTAGTAGAGGCTGTTAGGAAGTTTGTCAATCACTAGGTGGCTAGGACATGCCCAGCTCTCAGGTTTTCTGTGTTGAAGCACTATGACTTTGCAGACAGGGGACCCAGTGTGGTTTCATATTGAGGGGGTCAACCTGAGTGATGAGATATTTTTAATGTACAGTTATCATTATTTTTGAAGGACATGTTAACCAAAGAGCTGCATTAGGTAGCAGAGGGGATGGAAGGGGGAAACAGCAGCTTGGATGGTGGAAAAAGGGACCACTCTGCCCACATCTTTCTTTCTTTCCTTTCTTTCTTGTTGCAAGCCATTTAATGGAGTGGTGCTTACACTACTTGCAGGAAGTACATTGGATAGCTAATGAGAGATAGACTGCCACTACTGCCATCTAGGTGAGGAAAGTGGTCTGCTGTGCTGCCTGATTTCATTAAATGTTGTTTCAAGTTGATGGTTAAATGTCTAAGTAAATATCTAAGTAAGTGTTCTACCATGTTGCCTAGAATGTAGTGATCATTGTCATTTTATTGGTGTGCAGATTTTATATTGTGCTTTAATAAAGCTGGTTGCAACGTAGTTTAAGGTGTCATTTTTGTATCTGGGTTGAAAACGGGAGGGGCATCAGTGACACAGGACTAGTGCAGTATAAGTCACATGCCATGATCGATTGCCTGTTGCCAGAATTGCATTACTTGGGGCAACTCAGCAAGCTAAGCACAAATCTGCAAAGACTGATCCCAGGCCTGCCCACATAGGCTCTCTGTATCTTCCTCCATTACCTTATCACACATGGTCTAAACTATTATTTATTATGAGCATAAGAATTTTTAGTACTAGGCCTTCTGGCTTCCAAAATGACATCCATCACAGATTTACTGAGAGGTGTTATTTGAATAATTAATTGATCAGCCATGCTGCAAGATTCAGAGTTTGGAGCTGAGTGTGCTGAATTTGATTGTTCTGCTGAGACAGTAGGTGAGGTATTTGAGACAAGTACAATGGAGGAAGTTGAGACATATTCCTTAGAAGTGGGTATCAGTGCTGGTGAGGCCAGTCCGGAGCAACTAGGATCATTTTTGTTTTTTCCTGTCTGACTTTTAGTAAAACCTTGGAGAGTAAAGTTAGAGGGGGAAAGGCATAGACTGTAAGGTTTTTCCAGCTGAAGGATAAGGCATCCACTTTCCATGCTTTTTTTGTGATGAGCTCTTGTGCAGAATTTGTCCAACTGATAATTCTGGGGTGAGGCAAATAGATCTATGTCTGGGCTCCCCCATTTCTGTGTTAACATGCTGAAGATTTGTGGATCCAGTTTCCATTTGTGCGGGCCCATTAGATTTCTGCTTAGGTCATCTGCCAGAGTATTTTGTTTTCCTGGCAGGAATTGAGCTTGAAGATGTATTTGGTAAGTCAAGGCTGTGTTCCACAAGGCCATGGCTAGTCTGCAAAAGGGGTAGGAATGTGTACTCCCCTGCTTGTTTATGTACCACATAACTGTGGTGTTGTCCGTCTTTATCAGTAGTTGTCCTGGATGAAGTAAGTCCTTGAAGGCTGTCAGAGCATTCTGAACAGCTAGTATCTCTTTCTGGTTGATATGCAGATGCATTTGGTTTGGGCTCCATTAGCCCTGAATGCATCTCCCCACCAGGCGGGCCCCCCAAGCATAGTCTGATGCATCTGTAGTTAGGGTTTGGGTGGCATGGGGTAGAGTAAATGACAGTCCCTTGTTCTGGTGACATGTCTCTGCCCACCAAAGAAACTCCTGTTGTAGGCAGGGAATGAGAGGAATAATTTCCAGACTGTGACAATGTTGACTTCATATACTTTTTAGGCACTGAAGGTTTCTCATATGCAGTCTCGCATATGGAATCAGTAGAATGCAGGATGTCATGAACCCCAAAGCCTGCAGAATTTGTCTTGCAGATAACTGGGTTTTTGTTGCCATTTGTTTGAAGTATGTTGCCGGTTGCCTTTGTTTGTCTGGCGTAAGGTAAGCCATCTGGGCAGTTGTATTCAAGCTTGCACCCAGGAATGTACTTATTTAAGAGGGTACCAGTTGTGATTTCTTTTCATTTATAGTGTACCCTAGGCATGCTAGAAGCCTTTTCACAAATGCCAGATGTTGAAGAAGAGTGTCTTTGTCCTCTGATTGAATGAGACAGTCGTCCAGATAAGGCACTTTGTAAAGACCCTGGGCACAGAAGATAAGCCAAAGGGCAGTGCGGAGAATTGGTAATGCAAAAAAACTGCTTTGAAGCGGAGGTATCTTCTGCAAGATTCCCTTATTGGGATATGCAGGTATGCCTCTTTTAAGTCTAGAGTTACCAGCCAAGCATTCCTGCCTAGCATAGGCAGTAGCTATTGTAAAGTCAGCATTTTGAATTTTGGAATATCCAGGAACATCTTCAAAATCAATAAGTCCAGTATTGGACGCCATGAATTGTCTTTTCTGGGTACCAGGAAAAGTCTTGAATAAAAACCTTGTCCCTTTTCCTTTTCTGGTACCGGTTGAATAGCCCCCATATCCATGAGGGACATGACTTGTTTCTGGGCCTCTGCCCACTGATTTTGTGGCAGATCCAGCCATCTGTTTGGAATTGGCAAAGTATGGAAATGAAATCTGTACCCCTGGGACACTATGTTTAATACCCACTTGTCCTGGGTAATTAAATGCCAATTTTGAGCATGAAGTGCTAGTTTTCCCCCCAAGGGGGCTGCCAAAAGATAAGTGCTTGGTGATGGTACAGGAAAGTCATTGAGACTGCTTACTGTAGGGTTGTGCTTTGTTCCCTCCAGTTTTGGAGGTGGAGGCACCCAATTGCTTTGACCTGTAAGAACACTGTGATTGGTATCTGGAGCCATTTGAGCACCTGGATTTGCCTTGAGTGGATCTGTTGGACACAGGAAAGGAGCAATTTTTAGTAGGGCAGTGTCTATTGAATCTGGGTGGCCGCACTTGCAAGAAATCTTTTACAGTTTGCATAGATTTAGCTTTGTCTTCGATTTTCTTTAAAACCTCTTCTGCCTTATTACCAAACAGAGTGTCATGCTGCAAAGGGGCATCCAACAATTTAGCTTTAACATGATCAGGCAGAGTTTGCTCCTTGTGCCAGGCATGCCTTCTAATCACAGATTCAGAAACAGCGGCCCTACAAGAGGCCTCCAAAGAATCAAAACCACATTGCAAAGTATGCTTTCCAACCTGTTCTGCTGAATGCAATAATTCCTGTAATTCTTTATTTTCCACACAATCAGAAATCAACATCATTTTCTTTTTTAGTAAGCCCATATCATGCTGTTGATATTTAAGCCTATGAAACTGGCAGTTTAAAGCCCTGATTGCCAAGGTTGCAGACGTATAAACCTTCTTTCCCTATCTATCCATGGAATCTCTGTCAGAGGGGGGTAGGATTTTTGGCTGTTGAGGCCTTTACACCTTTGGGACCTTGAGAAATAGTCTCAGGATCAGCAGCAGGATTTTTGAATAGAAATATGTGGGAGTCAGAAACCCTGTAATATCTGTCTGGCTTACTAGGAGCCGGAGGCAGGGAATCAGGAGCCATGCTTGATTTCAAAAACACATCATCAACAATGTCTAATACAGGAGGTATTGCCAAAGGCCTATGCAGAGGAAGAAGAAGGAAATCCCTAAGTCTCTTTTTTGATTCAGAGAAGTCCTGACTCTCCCAGTGAAAATGTTCCCTTAAAGTATGCAAAGTCTCTCTGAAAGAGTAATCCTCAGGACAAATTGCAGATGGGATGGATTCCTCTGCATCAGAATCCTCATAGGGTGAAATAGAAAATTCCTGATCAGAAGAGGAATCAGAAGAAATTGAAACCTGATCTGAAGATTCATAATCAGTGCATTGCCTAGGCCTCTTAGTGGGGTGGGGGGTTGGGATCCCATGATCAAGGTAATTAATCCCTCAGCCATTTTGATCATCTGTTTTTTAGGCATAGGGGTCTGAGCACGTGGCTCATGCATCGTTTTTTTTAGACATAGAAGCTGTTTTTTACCTTGTTTTTGAGGTTGGCGTCGGTTTAATATAAAAATGTTGAGGCCTGAAAACACCCTCAGAAGCCGGTGCCTGCTCAGCGGCTCAGGACCCATCCAAGACAGAGAGACATCCACGGGTTCAATACTCTGAGAATCTCACAGCATACCAGACTCCGAATGGGTCTCAGTAGAGGCCTGTTACTCAAAAGTAGCGGGTATCAGGGGCTGCGAAAGCACCTCACTGAGTACTGGCGAACCGGCGACTGGCTTAGGAGAAGCTTCGTCATCGGTTTTGGACCTTGACGGTCTGTCTCTGTCTTTTTCTTTGCATTTTTTGTGAACTCCAGTAGTCGGATTGCTAACCGACGACATTTCAGGATAATTAAATCTTGATCCAAAATATTTAGAAGCAAAAATACACCAACACTTAATAGTGCATTGGTTAAATCTAGCAAAAAACCGACAGCAAGGCACGTTGTGATCTGGGCCTAGGCAAGGAATACAGTGCAAATGAAAATCCTTATGAGGTATTTGCTTCCCACAAGTAATGCAATTATTAACTTTTACTGACATCAGTAAGGAGCAAGAAAAGTTTCTCCAACGGGGTACTTAGCTTTAGTCTGAAGACTTCGGTTCTGAAACTCGAATGTGAAAATTTCAGGAGTCAGCCGACCGGCACTTGCGAATAGCTTCTGCTCCAGGCACGACGCGGCAAGAAAGACTAAATAAAATGGCATCAGCTGCATGTTTTATACCCCTGATAACCTGATGTCATGGAAGAGGAGACAGCAACTGACACAGGACCCAAGACTTTGTTATTCAGGCCGATTGAGGACAACCTGCCAGCAGATTACCCTGAATGTAATGACTGCAACAGTGAAACACGAAGAACATCATAAGAGTACGATTATGGATTGGGAGGAACTGTCCGATACATAGTCATTAGACAGCTATTTTTTTCAATGATAGTATGATCTTAGAGTTGGTGAGAATTTGGGTGCAGAGGAGAATGCCCCCCTGCAGGTAAAAATCCTTTATTTCTCTGATTTGCTGACTTTCAACTTGCAGTCAAGGTACTGACCTTTCTGCATGCTGTCTTCCAAGTAGTTCAGTGAAGAGTTTTAATTCTGATACCTTGAAATATAACAGCAAGATAAGTTGCCTGTCAAGCTATTCACCCAACACATTAATCAATCACACAGAAGCAATACATGTGGTATATTTCAGTTTCCAATTTGATTGTTTGTTAGGTAACAATTTTTTATTAGTTTCTAGGAAAACCTACCATCACAAACATACATAAAATGTAAGTAAACAAAAATGCATTATCTTGGCATGACATATGCAGTACAGAGAGAGTGGAAGGGTTTGAAAATGATGGTAAAGCTGGAGTGGTCAAACCACAAGCATCCCATACTCACACAAATTAATTCTTGATATTATACCATTGATATGGTTTGTTTTTGCTTGTCTGCTTGCAAGTTATTTTTTCTATGTCCTCTGCCTTGCATATTGGTGTCTACTACAGGTGCTTACATGCTAGTAGCTTGTGATACATTTGCTCACTGCCACTTGCTTGAAAAGGCAAGCACTCTAACTCCCACTACTCCATTCTCATGTAACTACTTAGCCTTCCCAACACACCACCCTGTACAACTTATAGCACTATAACAGCCCTAACTCTATCCTTAAATCTCCCATTCAGTTCCCAAACCCTGTTATTAAATCCACTCCCTAAACCTAAAACTTTCTTCCTGCTTCCTTACCCTAGAACTCCCCTCCTACACCTTAAATCCCTCTCCCTATTGTTGCCCTAATCTAGACTCTCACCCCCTCCCAGTTTCTTCCCAAGGCTACCTTGCTGTATCTCAAATAATGTGTTTGAGTAAGGTGGTGCAGCTGCTTGTTCAAACTCATATTTGAGTTTGAGCTCAACCAACATCCTACACAAGTTATAAGACATTCAATTCCCTGGCTTTGAGACAGTGTTGTTGAGGCTTTGGGACTTGAGCCCTTGTAGAATCTGATTTTCATATCCATCCATCCACAACCCCTTTTTCCCTGTTTTGCATATGGGGTTCGAGTGTTAATTCAAGAGTGACAGTAATCTAGATCCAAGTATATTTAATGATAAATAGTGTTTTAAAACTTTGGAGTTTTAAAAATGTTAAACATATGCAATATTTGTAAAGTCTAATTACAGATATTTAAAGCAAGTTTAAATATACATTTTAGTCTTAAATGATTATAATAAAACACTGTTTTCCTATTATTATACAGCATTCAGTGATGTTTGGTACAGAATTAAGGAAAACCAACAGTAACTACAGTAAACTGACTGAGTGTAGAAAATAAATATGTCATGTTATTTGAAAGAAGGTGTGAAGATTGGGGGAAGATGGGCGAAGGCTGCCAGCCTAGTCAAATAGAATTTGATACATAATTCTATCATTTGTAAATATGAATGTAAAATACAGCCTTGTTTCTTAAATGAAAGAAAACACTGGAAAATGTGAACTTCAAGATTGCAGCAACATTGCCATCTGCTGTGAGGAAAACTAAGGCAAGCATTTCAAATGTTCTTTGAAGTTAAAATTATGTCTTGTATACTCTTTTGATCTAAATAGAGGTGCAGAAGTGGCTGGCTGAACACATTCTTTCTATTGTCTTAACTTAAGGAATAATTGCTAGAGTGTACATATGAAATGTCTTTTATTGTTGTAGTTTCCTGAGCAGGTGTTAGATTGCTACATAATGTAGCCTTTTTGCATGGGAACTCCAGACTAAGTGTCAACATGATGTAATCTGGGAGGGCCTAGCAACGATGTTTGTTAGTGAGTTTAAAAAGTATTGTTCAGAGACTGTAAGCATTTTGATCTTGATATCCAACTTATCAGCACTCTGCCTGTTGTCTTATGTAAGTAGTGTCTTAGAAGTATGTTTTCTTGTAGTAATAGCTAGGAACTTAGAAGAAAGTTAGACAAGTGTTTTTCTGTTATATCAGAACTTCCCTACTGTATTGTTTTAAGTTGCTGTGTGATCTCTGAACTCTTAGATTTCACTGAGGTGTAGTAGTATTGTCTTTTGTTTTAATTATTTATTATTAAATATTTTAAAAAACTTTACCTGTGGCTGGTTTGTGTAGAGATATGTAAGCTCTAGAGTACATTGCATATTTATACAGTTTATTGTAATAAGCCATTCCAATAAGCCTTAGACTGATTAGTCACATTATCGATTGGATAATAATATTGCACAGTAGTAATTGGACACAATTTTAAGGGCCTTTGGGTAGCTGATAAGTATTAGCTGGTGGAGGCAGAAATTATTACTGCATAGTCTGGGTAAAGGGGAACAGATGGAGAATCTGTGTCAGCCTTTCCCAGGATTGTCTGTGAAGTTGTATAAATACTTATATCAAAGTGTCTGTGGTGTGTCAGCTACCTGGGCAGCGACACAAAGCACTGGTGGGACAGAGAGGGTACTGCAGGTTAGCTTGCCAGCTAGGCTGAGATCTGGACCCTATAGCTTTGTCATTGGGGAGTATTATTGGGGACCTGGAGAGCAAGAGATCCACTAACCCCCAGACTGACTGCGATCTCTGTGTGTACTTAAGGGACATTGTACTTTACTGTGTGTATTTGTTATCCTTTCCTCTTATATGAGACATCCTCCCTGGTGTTAGTGGTGAGGATTGAGGCTCCATGATTGCTGGGCCAGGGCACGGTCATCACATTTGTAAATGCTTGGCTTAGTTTTCCTTACAGCAGATGGCAATGTTGCTACAATCTTGAAGTTCACATTTTCCAGTGTTTTCTTTCATTTAAGAAACAAGGCTATATTTTACATTTATGTTTACAAATGATAGAATTATGTATCAAATTCTATTTGACTAGGGTGGCAGCCTTCACCCATCTTCATCCGATCTTCACCCCCCCCCCCGAAGAACTCAAGCTAGTTTTTCAAGTGACCATTGAGAAACACCACTTAAGAGGGTTAGGTCTATCTGAGGGTACCTCACCCCATTCCCTGTCTTGAGAGCCCATCTGCATTGGCATTGCTATTCCCACTGTGGTGCTGCACTGACAAATTATATGCTTGCAACCCCAGGCTCCATCTTAGAAACTTGGCATTTTGCTGACTGGCTCTGTTTAACCATGTTAGAGGGTTGTGATCTGTCATTATACTGAATTTTCTTCCATACAGATAACTCTGAAGTTTCTACAGTGACCACACTATGGCTAGACATTCCTTTTCTACGGCTGCATAGCATTCTTCCCTGGGTTGGAGCCTTCACCTGAGATAAACCACTCGGTGCTCTTCTCCCTCTGAAGAAATCTGGCTAAGTACAGCCCCCACCCCATGGTTCAAAGCATCCACTTGCACAACAAATTATTTTCTGTAATCTGGACTGGCTAACACAGAGGGTCCTCCCAAAGCTTCTTTAAGCTTTTGAAATGCCTGCTCACATGCTGGGGTCCACACTACCTTATCTGGTCTGTTCTTCCTTGTCAGGTCTGTGAGAGGAGCAGTTATGATACTATAACTGTGGATGAACTTTCTGTAGTACCCTGCTGTACATAAGAATGCCCTCATCTGCTTTTTAGTAACAGGTGCAGGCCATGCCTGAATAGCTTCCACTTTGGCAGGTTCTGGCCTTATCTTACCACTCCCCACTCTATGTCCTAGGTAGGAGACCTCTGCCATACCCACCTGCCATCTGCTTGGCTTAATGGTCAATCCTGCCCTCTGTAGTCTGCCTAGCACCTCCCTGACATGCTGAAGGTGCTCTGTCCAGGAATGGCTGTAGACGGCAATAGCATCTAGGTAAGTAAGGGCAAACCCTCCTGCTCCTGCTAGGATATTATCCACCAGCCTCTGGAAAGTCGCTGGGACATTCTTCATCCCAAAGGGCATCTTTGTGAACTCGTACAAGCCAAAATGAGTCACAAAGGCTTACTTCTCTCTAACACTGGGAGTCAAAGGCACCTGCCAGTAACCTTTGACAAGATCAATGGTTGTAAGACACTTAACCCCACCCAGCTGCTCTAGGGCCTCATCTGTCCTAGGCATGGGGTAAGCATCTGACTCTGTGTGACTATTTAATTTTCTGTGATGCACACAGAACCTGGTGCTGCCATCCTTCTTTGGCACCAGCACCACCAGGGAGGCCCAGGGACTGTTGGACTCTTGAATCACCCCTAGTTCCAACATCTCCTGTACCAATTCCCTCAGGGTCTGTTTGACTCTCTCAGGCATCCTATAAGGGGCCTGCCTAATAGGCCTTTGGGGTCCTGTATCCACCTGTTTCTGCACCAGATGGGTGCACCCTGGTTTCCCAGTGAACATGTCCCTAAATTCCTGCAACACTGCTCAGATTTCTCGAACCTGGGTAGGAGACAGCTGCTGGAATATTGCTACTCCTTCCACCGAGGTGTCAGCCCGAGCCTCACTGAGGAGATCAGTCTCCAGATCTACCTCAGACTCCTGCTGTAATCCACTGCAAATATTCAGCACAAGGGCCTCCCTATTATGGAAATGTTGCATCATGTTAACATGGTACAATTTGTGCTCCTGCCTTCTGCCTAGCACTTTCACCATGTAGTTAACATCACTTACCTTTCTTACCACCTTGTATGGTCCCTCCCAAGCTGCTTGCAGCTTGTTGTGTCTGACAAGAATGAGAACCATTACCTGCTGCCCCACAGCATACTCTCTAGAGCGAGCATTCCTGTTATACCACACCTTTTTCTGTTGTTGGGTTCTGCCAGGTTCTCCTGGGCCAAGCCCATGAGTTCCCTTAGCTTTGTCCTGAGGATTAGGATGTATGCCACAACAGACTCCTGTGAGACTCACACTCACCTTCCCACTCATCTCAAATTAAATCTAGAGGTCCCCTTACCCTATGCCCATACAGCAACTCAAAAGGTGAAAAACCTGTGGATTCCTGGGGACCTCTCTGTAAGCAAACAACAGATGGGCCAAATATTTGTCTCACTCCCTCTTAAACTAATCTGTAAATGCCCATAGCATGTGGTTGATTGTAGCGTTTAACCTCTCAACAAGACCATTAGTCTGGGGATGATAGAGGGTGGTCTTCATGTGCTTCCCCCACAGGACTTCCACAGACAAGCCAGCAGGTCTGACATGAAATTGGCACCTCGGTCAGTCAGTATTTCTTTTGGGAAACCTACCCTGCTGAAAATCTCTAACAAAGCATTTGCCACCTTCTCTGCTTCAATGGAGGACAAATCCACTGCCTCAGGGTATTGTGTAGCATAATCCACTACCACTAGGATATACTTTTTCCTTGTGGAGCTTGGGGTACTCAGAGGACCCACAATGCCCATAGCTACCCTCTGAAATGGCTCCTCAATCACAGGCAAAGGCATCAAAGGAGCTCTCATCTTTTCTCCTGCCTTGCCTACCTTTTGCCACTGCTCACAGATCTTGCAGTTCCCAGTTACATCTCTGGAAATTCCAGGCCAATAGACGTTTTGTATAATATGCCTCTTTGTATGTTTTATGCCTATATGACCTGTAAAGAGAATATCATGGGCTATGGCTAACAGCACCAGATTGTAAGCTCTAGGCACTACCAACTGCTGTACTCTCTCACCTTCTAGCCCTCCCTCAGGGGTCCACTCTCTGTATAGTAACCCTTTATCCCAGTATACAGATTCCCCCTTCCCTTGAGAATCAGGTGCCTCCCTAGCTACCTGCCTCAGGCCTTGCAGTGTAGCGTCTGAGAGCTGAGTCTGTCTAAACTCTCTCCTTGTAACCCAGCTCCCCTTCTACAGGAAGTCTGGTATCCTTTGACAGTGGTGCCTCACTGTCAGCCTGGGTGCTACTACTTACCTCTACCTTTGCAGTTACCCTGTCCAAGGGAACATCAGTACCCACAATTAGCTGTGGCTCAGCTTCAGTCTCACTGCTACAGCGTAGCTCCCTTCCTGAATAACCACCTCACCAGTCCTGGCTGTAAGTATGCAGTCTGTCTGGGTCTCTCCCAGGCTACCAGACCCACATGCTTGTCTTCTAGCCTCACTGCCTATAACTGCGTAAGTACATGGTACTGCCTAATCCAAATCCTTCCCTCTCAGAACATCTGCAGGACGGTAGTTCCATACCCCTGTTGTCTCAAGACAACCTACTGTTGGCATTTTGTCTTTCCCACTTACTGGCTCCCTCATCTTTGTTCCCCACCTTGCCTCAGTGGACATCTGTATGCCACATGGCCCAACTGGTTGCATTCAAAACATTTAACCCTAGCTCCTGGACGTGTACCTGGACTATTGGCTTCCTCTGCTACTGGCAGATTCTGTTGGGGCAGTCTGTGCTGCCCACCATGGGTTCCTTTAGACCCATGAGCAGTACTGGTGGTCCCCTTCCTGTGCAGGGCTGCCCTGATGGCCAGGTATAGGTCTCCCTTCTTCCCCAACTCATCTGAAGTAGCACATTGTCTATCAGGTAACCAGATCTTCATGTCCTCAGGCAAAGTGCTAAGGGCTTGTTCCCTCTGCAAAAGGTCTGCCAGCCCTTCAAAAGTGGTGACCTGACATCCACTCACTCAGCTATGAAAATAAGTGCTCAGTTTAGCAACATATTCACATATATTTTCATCGGCCATGCATCTATGTTCACAAAACTTTTTCCTATACATTTCAGGTATTAGTTTAAAACATTCTAAAAGACATTTATTTACAGCAGTATAATCAAAACAAACAGAGTCAGGCATTTGTGATATACAAGTTACAGCTTTCCCATGGAGTAAGGGGGTCAGGAACCATACCCAGAGCCCTTGGTCAACACTATACTGTTTGCATACCCTTACAAACATGTGAATGAAACTATCAAAATTATCCCCCTCTTTAAAATGCGGAAGAAATTTACTGACCTGTTGTGTTTCTGGGGTCCAGTGACTCCCTTCCCCATTACCTCTATTACTCTGGCAAAGAGTCAACATTTCCCTCTCATGCTTCCTCTGACGCTCCTTTTCTTCGGCTTCTATCTCCAAACACCTGGCCTCCAGCTCAAGTCTCTTTAGCTCCAACTGGATTTTTATATCCATTGCAGAAAGGTTGAGCTCTCCTTTCTCCGAAGATCTTATATAGGTTCATAGGTTCATAGGTAGGTACTAGGCTATCTGCCTGGGGGCATTTATAAGCCTAGCCAGAGTGTGTCGGCTTTCACCGCCCCATTGATTAATTAACTGATCCTCTGTCAAGCAGAGCCAATGAAGTGATCCCAGGGGTGTATTTTCTGTTACCCATCCACTCATCAAAGTTTCTTTTGAAGAGTCTTAGTGAGGGGCTCTGCCTAATTAGTTTGGAATTTTGTTCCAAAGCATGGGGAATCTCCGTGACAGGAAGCTATCCCTCCAGCATGTTCTATTTATTGTTGTGGCAAGGTTTAGCTCACTAGAGCATGTGGCTCACAGTGACTTGGAATTCTTTAGGTGGAGTATGTCCATTAATTCTGAGTTGGACATGGCTTTGTAAGTCAGGCAGAGATCACCTCTGAGTAAGCAATATGCCACTGAGTACAGCCGGAGTTTTTTCAGTCGGGTAGCATAGGACATATGTTTGAGGCCAGTAATCCTCTTGGTGAGGTATTTTTGTGGTCTTTCCAGCTGTTGGAAATGTCTTGTGAGGTACATCCCAAATGAGGCATTGTACTCTATGATGGGTCTAAGGAGTGACGAGTAGAGGGGCACTATAACCTCTTTATTTCTAGATGTGAGCCCTTTAGTAATTAGATGGGCCACATAGAAGGGTTTTCTAAATACGTTGGCAATATGATTGTCAAAGGAGAGATTACTATCTATCTGGGTTCCCAGATCTCTTATTACCTCTTCTGTATTAAGGGGGCTGCCACCTATGTGGTAATTCTTGGGTGTTTTGTTTTTCCCAAACAGGATGACTATGCATTTTTTGGAATTTAGCTTGAGGCCATGACTTTGACGCCAGGTGTCTGTCTCAGTAAGGCCCTTTTGGAAGATGTCTGTGTCAGCCGGAGAGTCAATTATGGCTCCCAGTTTGCAGTCATCGGCGAACTTGGTTAGCCATAGTCCTCCTGTGTTTGCCTGTACTTCTGAGAAGTATATGCCAAACAGTAGAGGTCCCAGGACCGAGCCTTGTGGGACACCACTTGTGACTGGTTTAGAGTTGGACATGCAGCCCGCTATTCTTACAGGGTGAGTTCTGTCTGTAAGCCAGTTGGCAACCCATCTCGTGACATAGGGGGTTATGTTCAGGCTGGTGAGTTTTTCTGTAATACCCGAGTGGGGAATGGTATCGAAAGCCTTGGCGAGGTCAAGGTAGGCTGTGTGAACCACCTTTCCCTAGTCTATGGCCTTGGTGACTGTCTCAAAGAAGTTAACCAGGTTTAGTAGGCATGATCTGTCCTTAACAAAGCCGAACTGGGTCGGGTCAGGTGTTTGGAGGTTCCCAATGTCTTTGTTAATGAATTGCATGATGATGCACTCCATAGCCTTGCAGACCAGGCTAGTCAGGCTTATAGGGCGATAGTTACCAGGGTCAGTTATGGCCCCTCCTTTGTGGAGAG
Organism: Protopterus annectens; assembly: GCF_019279795.1. Classification (NCBI taxonomy): domain Eukaryota; kingdom Metazoa; phylum Chordata; order Ceratodontiformes; family Protopteridae; genus Protopterus; species Protopterus annectens. The sequence goes on from NC_056726.1 coordinate 1,167,318,352, forward strand.
AAATAACCATTTCTGTGCACCATTCTATGGGCATGTAGCCTGTGGAGAGGCTGAGGCTGAGGCTGAACAGCGTGTTTAGGTGGAGGTTCTTAGGTAGACGTCTTTACCTGGACGTGAACAGCAGGAACTTTGTCTGCAAAAATTTGGTATAATGGAAAATTAAGCAAAAAAAAACAAAAAAACAAACACAGCAAAACTCAAGACTAAAAGAAAACAATGAGATAGTAATTCCAACCCTAACACCCCACTTAAAACCCAACTGAGCACAGGACATGGCTGATAAGTGATCCCAAGCCTCACCAAAGCTCATTATCTCTACTGCCAGTCTGATTGTCCTTCACAGAAAGGTTGAGCTGTCCATTCTCTGAGGATATTGTATCTCCACTGCCAGTCTGATTGTCCTCCTGGATGCTGTTTTCTGATGAAGCTGTAACCAAGACTGAAATCAGGTCTGCCTTAGTCAGGTTTCCATGCACCAGTCCACTAGCCTGGCACATCTCCACCAGTTGGCTCCTTGTCAGCTTTCCATACTCCTGTGCTGACATGCTGCCTACTCACCCTGACTAAGTAAGCTAACAAAAGAAATAAAACAATTGTGATCTGAAATCTGAGCATACCTTGCGTGGCTGATTTAGAGTACAAAACACCTTCAGAGATCACTGTACATAAGCTACAGGATTCACTCTACCCACACCACTGCAAACCACAAGTGAAGATATCTTATCCCAACCACTGTGAACCACAAATGTGAGGATATCTTATCCCAACCACTTCCACCACAAATGTGACAACCGTGCCCTGGCCCAGCAATCAAGGAGCCTCAATCCTCACCACTAACACCAGGGAGGGCATCTCATTTAAGAGGAAAGGGTAACAAATACACACAGTAAAGTACAATTTTCCCTTAAGTGCACACAGAGATCACAGTCAGTCTGGGGCTAGTTGCTCCCTTGTTCTCTAGGTCCCCAATAAGACTCCCCATTGGAACAGCTATAGGGTCCAGATCTCAGCCTAGCTGGCAAGCTAACCTGCAGTACCCTCTCTGTCCCACCAGTGCTTTGTGTCCCTGCCCAGGTAGCTGACACACCACACACACTTTGAGCTAAGTATTTATACAACTTCACAGACACTCCTGGGAAAGGCTGACACAGATTCTCCAGCTGTGCCCCTTTACACAGACTATGCGGTAGTAATTTCTGCCACCACCAGCTAATACTTAACAGCTACCCAAAGGCCCTTAAAAGGGTGTCCAATTATTACTGTGCAATATTATTATCAAATTGGTAATGTGACTAATCAGTCTAAGGCTTATTGGAAGGGCTTATTACAATAAACTGTATAAATATGCAATGTACTCTAGAGCTTACTTATCTCTACACAAACCAGCCACAGGTAAAGGTTTTTAAAATATTTAATAATAAATAATTAAAACAAAAGACAATATTACTACACCACAGTGATATCTAAGAGTTCAGAGATGACACAGAAACTTAAAACAATAAAGGAGGAAAGTTCTGATATAACAGAAAAACACTTGTCTAACTTTCTTTTTAAATTCCTAGCTATTATATAAGAAAACATACTTCAAAAACACTACTTACATAAGACAACAGGCAGAGTGCTGATAAGTTGGATATCAAGGCCAAAATGCTTACAGTCTCTCTCTAAATAATAGTTTTTAAACTCACTAACAAACATCTTTGCTAGGCCCTCCCAGATTACATCATTTTGACACTTAGGTTTTCCCAGTATACACATTACATCATTTTGACAATTAGTCTGTAGTTCCCAGGCAAAAAGGTTACATTATTTAGCAATCTAACACCTGCTCAGGAAACTACAACAATAAAAGACATTTCATATGTACACGCTAGCAATTATTTCTTAAGTTAAGACAATAGAAAAAATGTGTTCAGCCAGCCACTTCGGCACCACTATTTAGATCAAAAGAGTATACAAAACATAATTTTAGCTTCAAAGAACATTTGAAATGCTTGGCTTAATTTTCCTTATAGCAGATGGTAATGTTGCTATAATCTTAAAGTTCACATTTTCCAGTGTTTTCTTTCTTTTAAGAAACAAAGCTGCATTTTACATTTATGTTTACAAATGATAGAATTATGTATCAAATTCTATTTGACTAGGCTGGCAGCCTTCACCCATCTTCCCCCAATCTTCACAGAAGGTATGGCTACTGTCCAAAGAAACTCTTCTTACCATGAACAAAGCCAATATAGTCTGACTGTATAACACCTAGATGAGATGCACTGGTTTATTCACTTTATTAAACTGCAAGAGTTTATTGATTGTTTCACTCAACTTCTGTTTCTTGTTTATTCCATCATGGATACGAAATAGATGAATATCCTTATAGTTCAGTGATGTTGACAAGATGGCAAGTATTTCAAAGGTCATTACTCATTTGTTTCAGAAAGTAAATCTCATTCTAGAAGGATTCTAAGAAATTTTATTGTGATGAGATCTTGCCACTGATTAGCTTAATAATGCATTCCGTATTGTAATCCAAAATACATCAGTGGTATGTTTAAGTACTATAAAAGACAAGGCGTATAATCATGTAACAAAACATAACATACAATAGAATTCTTGTATCGAAAATAAAACAGATTAATAACCCAGTAATATGCCCTTCAACGTTCCCTAAAATATAAAATATATATAACTCTACTTTAGGCATAGCTTTATGAATATCTCTTTAGCATATGACCAAAGTAAACATGTTGTTTTTGAAATTAAACCATAATGTTCAATAACATGGAAATATATTGAAAAACATTAATGCCTTCAAATAATACTGCTAAAAATGCAAAAGTATCTTCATATTCTTTTTTACACTGAATGTTAATAACAACACAATTTTGTGACTCACCACATTCATTCATAAATTATGGCGTCCTTGCTATTGAAATAATTTACAACAATCAGAAAATGATACTTTTTTTAGGTTTTCTAAATGCTTAGGGTATGTGTTATCATAACACAAATGGGCTCCGTTCCTATGTCTGTGTATGATTAAAGATCATGAAATCAATGTAACTTCAGTCTTTGCTATTGTCAAGTGTGTTCACCTTAGCATTGGTGATGTTTTGTACTAGTCACACATTTAGGTATGCGCTGCTGATTATTTTATAGTTGTTCATACTACTCATTGCAGTCATTGGCTAACTTGGTTAGCCATAGTCCTCCTGTGTTTGCCTGTACTTCTGAGAAGTATATGCCAAACAGTAGGGGTCCCAGGACCGAGCCTTGTGGGACACCACTTGTGACTGGTTTAGAGTTGGACATGGAGCCCGCTATTCTTACAGGGTGAGTTCTGTCTGTAAGCCAGTTGGCAACCCATCTCGTGATGTAGGGGGTTATGTTCAGGCTGGTGAGTTTTTCTGTAATACCCAAGTGGGGAATGGTATCGAAAGCCTTGGCGAGGTCAAGGTAGGCTGTGTGAACCACCTTTCCCTAGTCTATGGCCTTGGTGACTGTCTCAAAGAAGTTAACCAGGTTTAGTAGGCATGATCTGTCCTTAACAAAGCCGAACTGGGTCGGGTCAGGTGTTTGGAGGTTCCCATTGTCTTTGTTAATGAATTGCATGATGATGCACTCCATAGCCTTGCAGACCAGGCTAGTCAGGCCTATAGGGCGATAGTTACCAGGGTCAGTTATGGCCCCTCTTTGTGGAGAGAAATAACCATTTCTGTGCACCATTCTATGGGCATGTAGCCTGTGGAGAGGCTGAGGCTGAACAGCGTGTTTAGGTGAAGGTTCTTAGGTAGGCGTCTTTACCCGGACGTGAACAGCAGGAACTTTGTCTCCAAAAATTTGGTATAATGGGAAATTAAGCAAAAAAAAACAAAAAAAAACAAACACAGCAAAACTCAAGACTAAAAGAAAACAATGAGATAGTAATTCCAACCCTACCACCCCACTTAAAACCCAACTGAGCACAGGACATGGCTGATAACTGATCCCAAGCCTCACCAAAGCTCACTATCTCCACTGCCAGTCTGATTGTCCTTCACAGAAAGGTTGAGCTGTCCATTCTCTGAGGATATTGTATCTCCGCTGCCAGTCTGATTGTCCTCCTGGATGCTGTTTTCTGATGAAGCTGTAACCAAGACTGAAATCAGGTCTGCCTTAGTCAGGTTTCCATGCACCAGTCCACTAGCCTGGAACATCTCCACCAATTGGCTCCTTGTCAGCTTTCCATACTCCTGTGCTGACATGCTGCCTGCTCACCCTGACTAACTAAGCTAACAAAAGAAATAAAACAATTGTGATCTGAACTCTGAGCATACATTGCGTGGCTGATTTAGAGTACAAAACACCTTCAGAGATCACTGTACATAAGCTACAGGATTCACTCTACCCACACCACTGCAAACCACAAGTGAGGATATCTTATCCCAACCACTGCCAACCACAAATGTGAGGATATCTTATCCCAACCACTTCCACCACAAATGTGACAACCGTGCCCTGGCCCAGCAATCAAGAAGCCTCAGTCCTCACCACTAACACCAGGGAGGGCATCTCATTTAAGAGGAAAGGGTAACAAATACACACAGTAAAGTACAAATTCCCTTAAGTGCACACAGAGATCACAGTCAGTCTGGGGCTGGTTGCTCCCTTGTTCTCTAGGTCCCCAATAAGACTCCCCATTGGCACAGATATAGGGTCCAGATCTCAGCCTAGCTGGCAAGCTAACCTGCAGTACCCTCTCTGTCCCACCAGTGCTTTGTGTCCCTGCCCAGGTAGCTGACACACCACACACACTTTGAGCTAAGTATTTATACAACTTCACAGACACTCCTGGGAAAGGCTGACACAGATTCTCCAGCTGTTCCCCTTTACCCAGACTATGTAGTAGTAATTTCTGCCACCACCAGCTAATACTTATCAGCTACCCAAAGGCCCTTAAAAGGGTGTCCAATTATTACTGTGCAATATTATTATCAAATTGGTAATGTGACTAATCAGTCTAAGGCTTATTGGAAGGGCTTATTACAATAAACTGTATAAATATGCAATGTACTCTAGAGCTTACTTATCTCTACACAAACCAGCCACAGGTAAAGGTTTTTAAAATATTTAATAATAAATAATTAAAACAAAAGACAATATTACTACACCACAGTGATATCTAAGAGTTCAGAGATCACACAGAAACTTAAAACAATAAAGTAGGAAAGTTCTGATATAACAGAAAAACACTTGTCTAACTTTCTTTTTAAATTCCTAGCTATTATATAAGAAAACATACTTCAAAAACACTACTTACATAAGACAACAGGCAGAGTGCTGATAAGTTGGATATCAAGGCCAAAATGCTTACAGTCTCTCTCTAAATAATAGTTTTTAAACTCACTAACAAACATCTTTGCTAGGCCCTCCCAGATTACATCATTTTGACACTTAGGTTTTCCCAGTATACACATTACATCATTTTGACAATTTGTCTGGAGTTCCCAGGCAAAAAGGTTACATTATTTAGCAATCTAATACCTGCTCAGGAAACTACAACAATAAAAGACATTTCATATGTACACGCTAGCAATTATTTCTTAAGTTAAGACAATAGAAAAAATGTGTTCAGCCAGCCACTTCGGCACCACTATTTAGATCAAAAGAGTATACAAAACATAATTTTAGCTTCAAAGAACATTTGAAATGCTTGGCTTAATTTTCCTTATAGCAGATGGCAATGTTGCTATAATCTTAAATTTCACATTTTCCAGTGTTTTCTTTCTTTTAAGAAACAAAGCTGCATTTTACATTTATGTTTACAAATGATAGAATTATGTATCAAATTCTATTTGACTAGGCTGGCAGCCTTCGCCCATCTTCCCCCAATCTTCACAGAAGGTATGGCTACTGTCTAAAGAAACTCTTCTTACCATGAATAAAGCCAATATAGTCTGACTGTATAACACCTAGATGAGATGCACTGGTTTATTCACTTTATTAAACTGCAAGAGTTTATTGATTGTTTCACTCAACTTCTGTTTCTTGTTTATTCCATCATGGATATGAAATAGATGAATATCCTTATAGTTCAGTGATGTTGACAAGATGGCAAGTATTTCAAAGGTCATTACTCATTTGTTTCAGAAAGTAAATCTCATTCTAGAAGGATTCCAAGAAATTTTATTGTGATGAGATCTTGCCACTGATTAGCTTAATAATGCATTCCGTATTGTAATCCAAAATACATCAGTGGTATGTTTAAGTACTATAAAAGACAAGGCGTATAATCATGTAACAAAACATAACATACAATAGAATTCTTGTATCGAAAATAAAACAGATTAATAACCCAGTAATATGCCCTTCAACATTCCCTAAAATATAATATATATATATAACTCTACTTTAGGCATAGCTTTATGAATATCTCTTTAGCATATGACCAAAGTAAACATGTTGTTTTTGAAATTAAACCATAATGTTCAATAACATGGAAATATATTGAAAAACATTAATGCCTTCAAATAATACTGCTAAAAATGCAAAAGTATCTTCATATTCTTTTTTACACAGAATGTTAACAACAACACAATTTTGTGTCTCACCACATTCATTCATAAATTATGGCGTCCTTGCTATTGAAATAATTTACAACAATCAGAAAATGATACTTTTTTTAGGTTTTCTAAATGCTTAGGGTATGTGTTATCATAACACAAATGGGCTCCGTTCCTATGTCTGTGTATGATTAAAGATCATGAAATCAATCTAACTTCAGTCTTTGCTATTGTCAAGTGTGTTCACCTTAGCATTGGTGATGTTTTGTACTAGTCACACATTTAGGTATGCGCTGCTGATTATTTTATAGTTGTTCATACTACTACTAAACCCTATGTGGGTGTCCTTGTTCCTCATTGCCCTAGTTTCTATTTAAAAGTCCTGATACAGGTTCATAAGTAAGTACTATGCTAACTGCCCTTGTCGGACATTTTAAGCCAACACAATTTCCCTTTTTGTGTTTGAATGAACCTATCCCATTTGGTTAGAGGTTGGCTTTACCAATCTCATGGTCAATAATTATATATTAAATACCCATATATAGAATAACCAAGGATCATACAATAGATAATTGGGGGGGGGCAAGGCATTTAGGATCTGCATCTGTCCATCTGTAGTACAGGGGGAAATCCTGGAGTCAATTTTCTGTTTCTAATCCATAGACCTAAGTTGTTCTTGAATATGAACAAGGATGAACATTGTTTTATATGGATGGATAGTGTGTTCAACAACAACAGTATCCTCTGTGAGATTTACCTGTCCCCTCCAATCTGCTCTATTGATGTTGAAAAAAAGCTATAGATCCCTAGGCCAAGTATTTCTGATTCCATTTGACTTGCTGATGTGCAATTAAATCCATCAATAATGGGTCAGAGGATGCCTCATATACCAGACATAGGTCAACTCTTAGCAGTCTTTAGGATACCAAGTATAATGACAGGGCTTTGAGTCGATCCATGTAGGACATACTGCTTAGCCCTTGTATTCTTTTAGTAATGTATCTCTGTAGGTATTCCATTTGTTGCATGTGACTAGACAGATATATGCCAAAAGGGGCAATATATTCACTGACTGGCCTAAAAAGGGTTGAGCAAAGGGGGGTAATGACATCCCTATATCTATACACAGTCCCTTTGTTTATAAGGTCTGCAATATGGAAGGGCTTTCTTACAACAATAGACACACGTTGGTTAAAAGTTAAGTCAGTGTTCACAAAAGTTCCCAAATCCCAAACAAATGGGTCAACTCTTAGGGGTGTATTGTCAATGTGGTAGCTCCCTGTGGTAGATGACTTCCCAAAGGATACAATAATGCATTTCTAGGTATTTAATTTCAGTCCATGATTCTGGCACCAGTTATTTATTTAGGACAAACTTTTCAGTGGGATGGTTAAGTTATCTGGGGATTCAGTGTCTGCCCTTAGCTTGCAGTCATCTGCACACTTAGTCAGTCAGAGCCCTTTGGTATTGGCTTGTACTTCAGAAAAGTAGATGCCAAACAGGAGAGGTCCCAACACAGAACCCCAGTGGACTAAACTGGTGACTAGTCTCTTTGTGGAAGTAACTTCCCCTGTTTTGATTATCTGCATCTTATCTGTGTGCCAGCTGGCAATCCAGCAGGTGTCATGGGGGGTTATTCAGTTTATTTAACTTTTCTACTATGCCTGAGTGTGGAATTGTGTCAAAAGGTTTGTCCAGTTTGAGGTTTGTGGTGTCTACTATTTTGCCTTCATCCATTTCTTTGATAACCTTTTCAAAAAATCCACCAGGTTGAGGAAACATGACCTGCCCTTGATGAATCCGAACTGAGATGGGACCAGTGTTTAGAGGTTCTCTATGCCTGATTTATTAATTCCATGATAAGTCTTTTCATGGCTTTGCATATGAGGCTGCTCAGACTTGTAGATCTGTGATTGCCTGGGTCTGTAGAAGATCCTCCTTTATGCAGGAGAATGAGTGTGTCTGTTCTTCTTTCATTTGGTACAAAACCTGTATGGAGGGTGAGATTGCAACAGTGTTGTTAAGGGTGTGGCTAAATCATGCTTCATGCCATTTAAGATGCATCTAGGGAAATTGTCAGGACCTGTCGATTAAATATTTTTAGCTTCTGACAGCACTTTTAGGAATTGGTCTTGATAGGTTGAGAAGTGCCAGTTTCATGTATATCTTGAGGTGCAGATGGAGGAGAGAGAGAGAGAGAGAGTAAGAGAGGGGTAAAGTTAGAGCTAAACTGCATGTTAATAAATTCTTGTCTTTCAATACATTGTTAACTATAGTCACAAGGTGTAGCCATTTGAATAATTAATGCTGCTTTAGTACTTTTTATTCTCACTGACAAATTCTAAACGACCCAACAATCTCAAGTGATATGTTTAATAACAGCATTCTCTTCCTTGTACAACATGATGTTATGGATATGCCATATTAACCTTTCTTTTTAGAGTATCATATGCATTATTATGGATTATGATTTAATGTGAGTTGAGTGCACATTACCGGAGAAAAAGAGAAGACTTGTACACATTCTCATATACCTCAGATCAACTGATATTCATTCCTTCCTGCTGCAATAGTTTCTACTGATACATACAACTATGAATCTTGAAAACAGAAGTGTCATTAATTATCCTGTGGAAATCTGACAGGACATGTCAAAGGCATATGATTTACCTTTGCAAATAAATTTTCAAAGTTTTCTGAATTAGTTGATTAGTTGATTATTAGTGCATTTTAAATCAAATTCAATTTACATTTTATGAAAATAACCTTTACTGTCTTTGCAATCATTTGTATAAAAATATTAACATTTTAAATTAAAAAGTAATACATGGATTATACAAAATAGTTTGGCATGATAAATATTAAAAAAGGCTTTCAATTAACTCCTGTTCATATTTCATGAGCTCAGTTAAAGTAATACATAATTTAAATGACCCATGTCCTCTAAAATTCAAACTTGGAAGTTTGTTTTAATTTATTGCAGCTTTCTTTGGAGAGGATTTGAAGAGTGGCTAGATCTCTGAGAAATCTGTGAAATGTAAGATCTCTGAGAAATCAGAAACTGATGAAAATAATTTTGGCTCTCTTGCTAAGTTTTTATCTTTTGGCAGTCATGTATCTGCATTAATGCATCAAGACCTCTATCTGGGTTATTTATTTTCCAAGGGCATCTCCTCCAGATGCAAAGAAATCCTAATTACCCTTTACTCAGTCATCCTTACTCTACTGAATATAATGCCCCTTGTGGCAAGTATTTGTCTAAACATGTCCCACAAACTGAGAGATCGCATAGGTTTTACACAGCAAAGATCAATTCCCTCAAAAGTCTTAGCTATAAAAATAGACTGGAGGCCGCCTCTCCGGACTCATTTTCTTATAAAATCCTCTGTGAGGATCGTTGTATGGGCTTTCCAGCAATTAAGGATCCTATCTTCACTGACCTTGTATTCGGCCACAAAACAAATACTTTCTCAATCAGTTAAAAGAATTAAACCTTCACCAACAGATAAATAGGGTATAATGGTATGACAGACTCATATCCAAACATACCTCATCCTCTGGAAGAAACTTCTACTGCATGTCAAGCAGATTTGCACCTTTATCACCTTCAAGGTAACCAAAATAATTGGATGGGCCGCCTCAAATTCTCTCATGGTCTGTCTTGCATTTCAGTCCTTGAGGATGAAGACAACTTTTGAATTAATAAAGTATGCATTGTAAGCTTGGCCTTTTGTGGTTGGCTGAGTGACTTTATGGTGCTGTACAATATTACCTGATCTAGTGCTCCATGGATTATGCGCTACAAGATAACCTCATATTTTTACATGTTAAATTAACTTCTTGGACAAAGAATATAACCTAAAACTTGATTACTTCTCACTTTTTTATATTGCAACTTTTACGAACTTTCATCCAAGGAGATTTATCTTTCAATATAAAGTCATGTATTAATTAATTCATGATTTACGTATGTTATTATTTACTCTGAACCGAGAGTTATTGATAAAGTATTTCTGGAAAAGTTTCATTTTAAAATAACTCTTTTATCGAGATACTGGAATATATTTTCATCCATTTTGTCTAGTAGTCCTTTGAGTATTTCACAGTTGTATTATTTGTTAATTATTTAAGAATAAATTTTTATCAACTTTGTATTTGATACCTATAAATTTAATGTGCTCTTACACAATAGCCAGACCCTTGCTAAAGTTAAAACTCTTAGAAAAAGCAATCAGCTATCAGTGTTGATTTATCTAGTTTATCTAGGTTTAAATTGTTATGGGATTTAAACTGAAATCAAGACTTTCTTAAGAAAAAGATCAAGTCAAATAGCCATATCAGAAATGTAGCAACACATAACCCACAAATAATACAATCATTGCCTCATGTGATGCAACCTGAAGAAATCATCTGAATCAAATAAAGGATTATAAAGTTTCCACATATAGATAAAAAAATATGGATTTAGATTCAGAAAACTTTATTGAATCACAGTAAGTGAGTTTGGAAGAAAAGTCATGATGAGCAGGGTTGGCGTAATTCAGAAAACACAACAACATGATGTGGCCTGACCAAAAATAAAGAATCAGCCATGCTATAGTCTAACGACTGTATAATGAGTCGTATGTATACTAATGAGGCAAAATAAGATGGTGGAGTGATTTATAAATATTTAAATATCATATTAGCAAACTGCTTTAAACACGACCTCTGCTCAGATTAAAGAGTAAATCTTACAATAATGTTAGGGGTTGCTACAAACAAGAAAAAACACCAGAAACTTGGAAGACTATATAGAAATAAACATATCCTAACCTAACCTTTTTTCCAAGGCAATCTTTACCAAAACTTTCCTTTATGGTGCTCTAATACTTAATAATTTACAGAGCTCCTCTAGATGCAAAATGGAACAGTGCTGTAACAAAGTGGCCAAGTTTGCTACCAACTCAAAGACTAGAACCCACCATTGTTTGTCTCTAAAAAAACTAAACTGGCTAGAATTTCCCAACTAGTTACTATATAGCCAATTACGTACACTATAACCCACTAGCCTGCCTAGCACTAAACAACATCATTAACCCCTACAACCTAAACAGAACACTTAGGTCTACACATAAAGAGTTTCTCTCTATATCCAGACCCTTTAAGACAGCTGGACAAAGCATCTACGCCCACCATGTTGCTAAAGCATGGGACTCTCTTCCACTTACACTAAGAACTACTACTAACCTAACTGCCTTTAAATCCATTTTGAAACAACACTTGATCAACTCCTGGCTGTGCCCTTGCTCTGATCCAGGTTAATCTCTTCTATAAGTCAGACAAGACTGAATCTCTCTGTTGCTCTCTTTCCATCTGTACTTCATCACTTCTGTATTATCTACTTGTATATCTTGTAATACTGTGCTTTCTTACTAATACTAATGTCTAGTTTCCATCTGCCTCATAACATTGTATCTGCTTATTTGTAACTCATGCAATTTTTATGTTATCTGCATAAAGTTTGTACATTCTCTGCATATAAGTTTTATGTTATCTGTATAATGTTTTGCACATATCCTGTATGTAACTTTTATGTTATCTGTATAAAGTTGGTAAACTCTCTGTATGTAATAGGAGCTTTTCTCCCCAGGCCTCTGCTGAAAATGAATTATTTCTGTCCCAGTCGAACTATCCCAGTAAACAAATATCAAATAAATAAATAAATAATACAATGTGGGAGGGTTTTAATTTCTGGATGGCTTGATATTGTTTTATAATATTCGGTTTTTTTTTTAATTTTCAGCACTGTTCTTCTGAAATTCCCTTGCAATATTTATTTTCTGCCAATTTCCTAGAAAGTTCTTCCTTGGCTTCACATGCAGATAGAAAGGCAGAGGTTGAAATCCATTAAGGTCTCCCATGTATTACAACCAATAGTATGTGCTAATAACTTGCCGTTTCTTGCATATAAGAGCTGATTATCAGCATAACTATACCAATTAAGTTTAAAACAAAGAAACAGCACCAGAGCACTCCAGCACTAACCTGGAATTCCAGTAAACCTTGGATTTTATACTACATGCTTGAACTATTACTTATAGTGCTACTAGTTTTCTCTGTGCATGGTCCGATCGCCGTGGAGTGCTCTGGTGCTGTTTCTTTGATTATCAGCATACTTCTCCTTACAAATATGAAATAAGATAAACCTAAAGTGTATATTCTAACTGCACCTATGGCTCAGTGTATTAATTTTGTTCTATGCACATTGTAAAAACATTGGTTGGAGGGTTTTACTCCTCGGTTGTGTTTCATTTTGCAATGTTCTGTCTTTAGTTATCAACACTGTTCTAACATTCCTCTGAAACGTGTTTGTCAGCAGCCTTCACTATCGGTGCTGCTGATAGTGATTAGCTGATTAGCTGATTAGCATGCTATGCTAATGCCTTGGTCTAGAAAATATCAGTAATGTTGTCAGGGATTCAAATCCATCCAAGTATGTTCATTCTTTCTTACTTTTATGGGTTATAGTCCTTTGAAATCTATTATACTGACACATACCCTCTGAATGGTTCTGTGACATGGCTGGCATATGCTTTGGTTCATATGGGTGACAAAGTCATGGGCTCAAATGGATCCAGGTAAATTTCTCTTCTTGTTATCATGGATTATACTTCTCTGAAATGTGGTATACTGGCACACATGATATGAATGATTCTGTCATATGGTTGACTAATGCTCTGGTTCTAAGAATATGAATGATAAAGTCATTCATTCAAATGCTTTCAGCTGTATTTCTGTTTTTCTTTTGTTGCTATCTGGTGTTCCATTTCCATGAAATAAAATATTTTCTATTATCAAGTTACAAATGATGTCATATATTTGGCATTTTCTGACTAAAATCATTTAGGGATTCATTAAGTATTGCTGAGCTAAGATGTTAAAAGAAATATTCCTGCCCATTTCCATACTGCTCATCGGTATTTTTTAGTATTACCCTCTGATTGATTCCCCTTTCCATCTATGTTCTATACTTTCCAACATATAATATAATAAAAAAACAGATAGTCATAACACATATATGCTTACAAAGAGCTTATATGTTTTTAAATCATCTTTCTGCTACAGACATTGCATGACAGTTGGCAGAGACCAGTGCCAATGGCCATATTTAACCACAGAGAAGTGTCACTTCAGGTAATATGTCAAAATAAAGAAACATCCTTAGCATGTGCTAAGCAGTCATACAGATACACTAAGTATCAGTGTGCATACTAATCTGTAATACAAAAATGTAATTCATTTGTTCTAATTTTCTCAATGGGTTGGTGTACTCATGTAATTATTTTTACTATCTCAATGCACTGGTTTGGGGGTTTAGAATCCCAAGATAGTTGGATGTTGTTTTAATATGTTTGGTTTTCAGTTTGCATATGTGTTACAAATCCCTGAAATATGTGCGTTAAGACCACTTTTTCACTCTGACTGCTTCAGTATCTCCCACTGGTAATGCAGTGGTATGGAGAATTTCAGTTGGAAAGCCATGGGTTAATTTTCCTTGAGGCCTGTCTTTCTTTTCCTGACATCTTTCTGTACATTAACCAAGGAAAAAATGACTGTGAAGGCAAAACAATAAAGCCCAATGGACGACTGAAATCTACTCCAAACAAATTTATTGAGAAAACAAATACACAGCATTAACGCCAAACAAATACATTTTTGTTTTGAAAACTTCATCAGATGTGGGTTGATGGTTACTAGCAGCTTAAATACTTTCCCTAATTGAAAAAATGTGCTTTCCATTAAGTAATTAAAATTTTCATTAAGGAACTTTAAACACTTTTTTTGTGGAAAAGTAACAAAGAACATTCAAACAAATCCAACGTAAATCTTATGAGTTAAAATAAAATATTTTAAACAGTAAAATTAATAAAAACATTTGTCCCTTAATTCAAGGTATAAATACAAATGTAAATGCATTCAGAAATTAAGAACCATGTGAAATATAGAGGAAACTACACAAATTGCAGGGCACTAGCACCCTCTTGTGATTATTCATGAAAATGTTTTATAAAAGAATCATGACAAAAAGTATAAAAGAAGAAATAAGAATATCTTAATAAACATTTTCCATTGAACATAAAAATCCAACTTTGTGCAAGGAAATTTAATCTATAAGTTAAACAATGAGTAAAAGTGGGAAAAAATGCTTGAAAATTTTAAATGAAGGAAAGAGAAGGGGAAAAACAGCTTAAGACCTCACTTGGATACACCTATTATTACAATTTGGCTGATCTAAGTTTGAGCAAAGGCATTAATGAAATATTTTCATTGAGACCAGGTGGCTTGTTTGCCTGCAATGTGACATGCCACCACAACTCTCTGTACTCAATTGTCTCTTCCCATAGCCCTCCTCTCACATTAAGGTTCACCCCTTCTATAACAAAAAATACAAAATAAGCATTGGGGCACTCTTGTTTGTGTTTATACAAAGCATTGGTCTCTTTTTGTACCTGGATGTTATACATATGTTCATGAATCCTCCTTTTCAATTTGCATTCAGTCTTTCCCGCATAGAATGCTTGACATATCCCACACAATGCTAAGTAAACCGAGCCTTTCGAATCACAATTGCTAAATTCCTTTCCTTCAAGGACTATACTCCTACTCTTCAAAAAAATGCTTTCCTTATTTATAACATCTGGACACTGCAAACAATGCCCACATTTGAAACTACCCTTTCTTTTGCTGCTATTTATACACCCTTCCTTAAAATTTGATTCTAGGAGATTTCTCAAACTACAGGAATTTTTATAGACCACTTTCAAAATTCCTTTAGACACTTTTTCCAAATCTGTGAAGGCAGAAAATCTATTCCACTCTCTTTCCATAATGTCTTTGACTACTTTGGAACTGGCATTGAATTCAATAACCAGTGCTCTACCAAACTTTTCATCCAAAGTATCCTGTATCATATTTTCTTCAATTAATTTAATACGCAAGATTGGTTTGAATTTCCCACCCCTTTCATTCTGAACCTCTTTCTCAACTTAATCTAACAACCATTCCGGGTAACCCCTTGCTTTGAACATTTGTTTTAGGGTTCACATTTCACTACAAAAATCACTATCCTTAGAAGTCATCCTACGTCCCCTTATGTATGGACCTTTAACAATGTTCTTTTTGTAATGAAAAGGGTGAGCACTACTGAAAAGCAAAAAACAGTTTGAGTATGTACTTTTTCTGAATACCTTCGAATTAAATGCATTGTTTTCTTTGTAAATCTCAATGTCAAGGTATTGTAACTTATCCTTACTTACTTTAAAAGTGAACCTAAAAAAAATAGTACTTTTATTTGGAAAGTCAATGAAGGTCTCAATTTGGTCAATCGGTGCCACCCATAGAATACATATATCGTCCAAAAATCTTCTGTAAAAACTCCAGCACTTCTTGTAAATTGATTGCAAAAACATTTTTTCTTCCCACTTAGCTAAAACCAAGTTGGCATAGGTAGGGGCACATGCTGCCTCCATCACTACGCCCTTTACTTGGTGGAAATATTCACCCCTGAAGTAGATGAAATTATATTTTAACACCAAGTCAATTAACTGCGTAACTATAGTACATTCATTGTGGCTTAAAGAACTGTCTTCAAACATTAGTTCTTCTAAAAGTTTTAAACCCTCTTCATGAGGTATATTGCAAAACAAATCCACAATGTCTATAGTTAAAAAGATGGTGTTTTCATACAATAAGTCCTGGTTCAAATTCCTTAATAAGTCCCAGAAATCTCTTAAAATGCTCTTTCTTTTTACCCATATGTTTTTTTTAATTTTGAATCTACATATTAAGCAAGGGGTAACATTTTTGAACCTTCAGAGGAAACAATAGGGTGAAGGGGGGGATCCAACCCATCCTTATGAATTTTCGGGATCCCAAATATTGTGGGTATCATTGGTTTATCAACCTTTAAAAATGTATAGGTCCTATGATCAATTAACCCATCAATAAGTAGCTCCTCAAGTACCATATCAATATGTCTGTATGCTATATTGATTTCATTTCTAGAGGTACTTGAGTATCTACTAGTGTCCCTTAAAATATCATTCATCTTACTCTCATAAGGAAAGCAATCCATTAAAACTATTCCCCCTCCTTTGTCGGGTTTCATAACCCTTAAATTCACATCACTCCTAAGGTCCATCAAGGTGTTTTTCTCCATTCGACTCAAATTACACCTATATTTTACCTTATTAAATTTTCTTCTGATCTCCCATTCCACTAAATTTTCAATTTTTTTTATTTGTGGGTGTAATGGCGGGTTGTAAATACTTTTCCTTACTAATTTTGTTGATTCCTGGGTATTGTCATAATTAAATACTGTCTCTAAATTAATTTTCCTAATAAATAACTTAACATCAAGAAGGGTTTTAGTAAGATCACCTTTCTTAAGGGGAATATATTTAATTCCCTTGCTTAATAAATTAAAATGTTCTTTACTTAAAACCACATGACTAAAATTGTAAATACTAAAATCATCCTTAATAAATCTAAAAGGGTTGGTTTCATCCTGTAAGATATTATAAAAATCTGAGTCGGGGTGGTTGGTACCTTGAGTATTCAGTACCTCACTCTCCCCCTTGTTCCTCTCCCCCGAAAATTTGAATACTGTTGCATCTCATAATTATCCATGTTTTTGAGCCTTTCAGATCTCCTTAAAGTGGGATATTCATTAAAATCATCCAAATCTGGAGGGTGCTCACTCCCCCTATAATTAACATTCCCTTCCGTATAAATCTCTTCAGTAAAATTCTTCATTTCCCAAAACCTAGTAACAGCCTTGGGCTTAGGGTAAGCCATGTCATTTTTATACTCAGTAATATCCCTTTCTAGTTTTTTTTTAATTTTCTGTTCAACAAGCCCATCACAGTGTTTGTCTGTGTAAACCCTAATATTGTTATATTTATCCCTTTCAGCTGGAATCGTAAGCATTAAGTCATTTTTTAATACGTTCATTTACAGCTTCAATTTCCTTCAACAAGTCTTTCCTTATTCTTTTATTTTCAGCTACCATGCACTTTAAAACATCAATCCCACATCTGTTAAAAATGTCTTTTAATTTCTTATGAAATGTTCTGCCGGGAACAACGTTATTGGGAAATTTATAAACCCTTAACCCCTTTGGCACAATCCCCTCTGAAATACATTCAGCTAAATAACCATTTTCAATATCCAACATTTTAAATTTATATAAAAGTCTCTTAAAGTTTTCTAGTTGATTTTTGTAAGTCACAGCGACAGGCCCAGGTTTAAATACGTTGTTTTTGAACTCCATTGAAAAATTAACCTGAAGCCAGTCCTTGAATTCCACATTGCTGCTTGCTGGCTGAGACTGAGAATTAGAGTGTTGTTGCCCAAGAGGTAAATAAGATTCAGCCTCAGTCCCTGTTGCTCCATTAACTTCATTGCTCCTTAAAAGACCAGGAGTTTGTCCAAAGTCCATTTAGTTAATGGAATTGTTCTGTGGATTGATGACATGTGGATCACTAGTCTCATTAACTCTGGCGTTTTCATGCTGACGTGCTCCTGTGTTGTACATTGTTTCCTGGTTCCTCTCATCTTGAGCCTTACTCATTAACTCGATCATTGACTGTCTCAGGGGTGTGAGTAAATCCATGAGCTGCGATAGTTGGCCAACTAGTTTCCTGGTCTGATCCATTTCATCCTTGTTAGTCTTTTTGCCGCCGTCCCAGCTCGTATCGCCTTCCATGAAAAATACACCAATAAACAGAAAAAAAGTCCACGTAGTCACCAAAAAACACCACTAACCAAGGAAAAAGTGACTGTGAAGGTGAAACAATAAAGCCCAATGGACGACTGAAATCCACTCCAAACAAATTTATTGGAAACACAAATACACAACATCAACGCCAAACAAATACGTTTTCGTTTTGAAAACTTCATTAGATGTGGGTTTATGGTTACTAGCAACTTAAATACTTTCCCTAATTGAAAAATGTGCTTTCCATTAAGTAATTAAAATTTTCATTAAGGAACTTTAAAATCCTTCTGTACATGTGGTGATATGTGTGCTTATGACCATGCAGTGGTCCCCTCTTGCTATGAAACTGTGAATATATTCACATATGATTTGAACTGATGTGTCAACTCTCCTGGGGTATCATATTTTCCTTTATTAATGACAGTAAAATTATAGCACAGGACCACTGCTTGCATACTGCTCCTGCTGTCTGGAATGGAGTAAGGGAGTACATCATTAACATACTGCTATGCCATCATCTCCATTCTCCATTTCAAACAAGCTTTGTTGCACAAATCCCTTTGCAGTGTTTATATGAAGATATGCGGATTCTGTTATTATAGTATTATAGTATAACCTGTACTCTGTCCTTAGCCATCTGTGATATTTTCCCTTTTATTGCACAGTTCTTTGTATCCTAATTGCTGTAAATTACATGATCAGTTTTAACCTGTGCATCTAAACTCGCTATGACTATCAGAGGTGCTAATTCGCTTTTAGTGTTTACTTTTACTGCTTACACTTAACTCTACCCATGTGGTGATGTAATGTAACAGAGCCTGGGACTCTGCTGTGAATGTGATGAAGAGCTGCTTGTCAAGCACACTGGCCTGGCCACTTGCTGCTCATCACACAAGCAATGTAAATACTGCTGGCAAGATATATTTGCTTTGAAAGAGCACTGTTTATTATTATTGAAAAAAGAAAGAAAAAATAGTGTGTTGCTTACATACCACATGCATAAAACAGAATGCAGGCCTTCAGGCTTTAGAATCCTTAAGAGACCAAAAAGGGAAGGGGGAAAAAATATATATATATATATATATATATATATATATATATATATATATATATATATATATGTGTGTGTGTGTGTGTGTGTGTATTATATATCTAGACAAACTATCTCCCCATTAATTTGACAAGTCTGATCTGTAAAGCCACGGAGCGTATTATGGATCTAATAAACAAGGATGTAGGCAATCTCCAAGCACTTGACTCACCCAGTTCAGACTTATAAAGGGCAGATCTTGCCTGTTGAACCTGGTTGACTTCTTTTAGACTGTCACCAAGGCCCTGGATGAGGAAAAGTCAGTACACACAGCTTACCTTGATTTGGCCAAGGCCTTTGACACAATCCGCCACTTGGGCATCTTCAGAAAGCTAACACAACTTGCGTAAATCCCTGTCTCATCAGGTGGGGGGGTCAAGCGGCTGACTGATAGCTCCCACAAGGTCAAAAATAGGCACCTCCACCTCTGACAACAGACCTGTCACTAGTGGTATTCCCCAGAGATCTGTTCTGGGACCACTACTGTTTGGAATCTACTTCTCAGAGGTCCAGGCAAAGACAAAAGGCTTGTGGCTGACGAAGTTTGCAGATGACTGTAAATTGGGTGCTGTCATTGACTCCCCCAGATGATGTTAACATACTACAAGAGGGTCTCACAGCAACAAATGACTGGTGTCAAATTCATGGCCTTAAGTTAAATGCAAAAAAATGTATTATCATACCATTTGGCAAAAACATGGCCCTTACTGATTACCACATCAATGTCAACCCCCTAAGCATAGAACCTGCGGTGAGAGATCTGGGTACTCAGGTTGACAACAATCTCACATTTGACCATCATGTGGCAGCTGTGATCAGAAAATCTTTTTACTTGGTTCATTTCATATGTAAAGGGATTGCATCCAGAAAAAAGGAGGATATTACCTCTCTGTACTCCTCCCTCATTTGGCCTATAATTGAGCATAATGCCCCGTTTGGTATATACCTCTCCAAACACCTGCAGCAAATGGAAAGGCCACAGAAACACCTCACAAAGAGAATCTATGGCCTCTAACACCTGTCCTATGTGGATAGCCTCAAAAGAACTAAATCTAATATGCAACATCAACAAAACCTGCTGGAAAGACAGTTTTATCTCCCAGAGGCTGCACTGTCTCTGGAATAGACTTCCCATACATGTCAGAGTACCTCGCTGAAACTCTTCAAGCACAACCTTGATGAGTGGTTGTGAAACCACAAATTTGTCCCAAGGGTTCCACCTGTGTCCCTAACTGACAGGGGCAAAAGTGTTGACAGAGGTTTCTTTTTTGGGGGATAAACTCTTGGCTAGGCTTGTAAGGTCCTCAGGGCTATTAGACTAGTAACCTCCTATGAGTAGGATCCTATACACACACACACACACACACACACACACACACACACACACACACACACACACACACACACATATATATATATATATATATAGTGGAACAGCTTAGTGTACTAAAGTATAAAAACAGAGCTTTAATTATGATTTTACTACTACTACTACTAATAATAATAATAATAATAATAATATATTCAAAGATTACATTATCTTGCATCTGACATATATTCATGGAGTCTGACTTAAATTGTAAAGCCAGAACATTAATGCATCTGTAGCATTTAAGGTAGAATATTAACGAACAACTTTCTACTGACATATATTAAACAATAATGTCTGTAGTTCTTAATAAGAGTGAGGTTTGTATTTGACTGAAGAATCAGTATTATATGCTGAGATGAGGATCAGTAATTCCATAATTATTTATATCATTTATTAACTTAGACAAAACATTACTAATCAGATCTATTAAATTTTGTAAATCTCTAAATGCACCTAACAATGTTTTGTCCATTTATTACTGAAATCTCGAATTTCATATGGTCGAGACCATAATGTTTAAAAATAAGAGTTTACTTACCTTAATACATTGCATGCACAGAGGCAAGGATTCTTGTACGCTCTGTGTGTACGTAATGTTTTATTTTTTTTTGCGGTGTTGACAGGAAATGAGAAATCTCCCGTTTTGCACTTCTGCATACAGCGCAAGACAGAAGATTTCCCATTTCCCCACTGTAGCGCAATCTTGGAGTTGGTATATTTAAGTAAGAAGGTGTGGGGGGCACAGATCTTTTGGTTTCGGTTATTTGCAGTTCGAGATTTTGTAAATTCGAGCTTCTGAAGTGAATCCATATATATATATATATATATATATATATATATATATATATATATATATATATATGTGTATATATATATATATATATATATATATATATATATATATATATATATATATATATATATACATTTATAGATCTTTGACTTCTTTAACAAAGCATTTAATATAGTGATTGATTCATTCTGATTTCTCTTCTTTACTTTTGCATGAATACTTTATTTAGCTTGGGCAAGTTTATTGTAAATTATTCTATTACATGTGCTGTTACTCTTTTTTTCCAGAAAAGAATACTTCATTAGAAGAGTGGTGATTAATTTAGCCTGACGTTCTTTCATTCTGCACAGTAGTTCAGAATCTTCCTTCTCTTTTTACCAAGCTGCTCACTTATTTCTATTTCAATGTCACATTCATTATTATTATTTTGTGGCACCGTATTTATTAGTTTTCCTCTGAGAACAACATTAATGCTGTCCATCTTGCATCATAACATATCTTAACATCTGACTTATTAAATACTCTGCTGTTTGATAACCATAACACTGGGGCTGCACATTTATGAAAATAAGAATAATAATAATGCTGAAGACAATCTGAAAACACAAAACTAGAAATTAGGTAATAACACCTATGCCGATATTTTGGACATATGAGCAAGAGATAAACTCTACATGGTCTGTAAATATGAGTGAAAATGGATCACATATAAATTGCAAGTCGTGATTTCAGAATTGTTGCCTCCTTAAATAACCATTTACAAATGGGTTGTAAAACAAAGTTAAGTATGGCATTAAACACTTACAGATGCCAATGTTTTACTTTGTATAATAGGCTCCACAAATGCAATCTACCATGTTTATCAATTATCTTGTATCCCAAGCACAAATCAAGCTTCCTTGTCACAACTGATTTATCTTTATAGTTGTCACTGACAAATAAGAAAACATATATTTGGAAATGGGTTTGGTAACATGTATATAGTACTCATGCATTATTCTTTTATTTCAATAATGTATGTCAAAATATTTTTATTCGGTATTTATACACTGTTAAAGTTTCAAACAAGTAGTTTTACTTCATTTATATAATTGTTCAACTGACATTCTAGTTGAATTATCACTAACTAAAATATTTAGACATTCCTTCCTATTAATATACTTAAAAATTATTTCTCAGGTGGAGATGTGGCTTCAGAGCCAATGTTTAACAGATAGGTATAACACAATACTCACAATTAACACAGCCATGGAATTACTGAAATTCAAATAAATGAATTATGATAATTCATGTAGGTGCAAAGTTCCTGTCCCATTTCTTTAGTGATACACAGGACAGGAAGGTTGCTCTGTGGTGCTTAACAGCACTGCACAGTGGTACGGTCTAAGATGGCAGCATATGGTGTTGCTTGCATAGTAGTTACCTAGTAAGGCATGCTGAGCATTACCTTGCCAGGTTACATTGTAATATCAATACAATGCAGTTTGGAATAATTGAAATTCATAAAAGAATCACATAAACTATAATATGCCTGAGGTGTCCTGATGATCAGCATAATACTACTGGTGCATCAAGGGAAGTCTGAATGTAGTAGACTATTTTAACAGGTTTGCCTGACTATTGCATAAATTCACTTTTGGTATGATTTTCTTACTCTGCACTGGAGGTGTAGCAAGGATTTTCTGATGTTTCTGTACACAAATTATCCATAGTGTAATTTAGGTAATGCCACATTTTGAACATTGTTAGGCTGTATTTTAATGGGTTTACAGAGGTTTATGAAGTTGACAAGGATGGAGTTTTATATTAACAAAATGGAAAGTGAGTCATATTAATTAGTTAAAAGTATGATTAGATCATTGTGTTTAGTAATAGGTTTCTCTGCCCGAACTTAACATCCATTGGAGACTGGGAGTGGCTTACAAGGTGTATACTATTTAAGTAGTGTGCTTAGTGCTGAACATTAGCTACCATACCTATGTTTGTGCGCAAACATAAGATTAAATAGGTTAATTTTATCATTGTAGGGCACCTAGTTTCATTTATTTAAGACTGTACATGTATGAGTGTCAGAAGCTGATTTTACTACAAATTTAGCAGATGTGTAGAAGGTAAAGTATACCTTTTTGAGTGAGGTTTTGTTTAAATTTTTGACGATGCATATGTAATATGTTAGCTAGCATAACCTTGGTAGTATAGGATAGGAATTTATTTATTTTATACAGTTAAGCACATTTTTATGTCCTAGTATTAGTGTGCTAATTCTAGGTTAATTTACTATCAATTATGACCTCTAGGTATATTTTATTTTATTCAATTTTCTCTATCTGTATGTGCAACTGTTTCCTGCACTGAGAATGAAGCATTGTAATTTCATTCAGCTACACTGCTCTGTAGTTCTGAATGACAATAACGTTTTTTTTTACTTGACTTTTACTTGACTTGACTAGGTATTTGCAATTTTAATTCATTTAACATTTGTGTCATTCATCTGAACTGCTTTTAAGCCAATTGTTCTGTTTACATTGTAGAAAAGCCTAACTCTTGTTTTCTTTTCATTTATTATGAGCTTAGATTATATTAAAGACAGGAGAAGAGTGTTGATAGACTTATGGATTTGCAAAATGAGTTTTATAGTATTATTATTTCTGAGAATAACAGACTTAGTAGCACATTGCAATATGTTGTAGTCTTCCTCTTCTTTCGCCTTTTCCTGGTTAGGGGTCGCCACAGCGGATAATCTGTCCGCTCATGACTGGCAGTGGAGTTTTACCGTGTCGAGTTGCCAGCCCAGCACCCAACCTTCCACAGAAGGCACACACACATGCACACCTAGGGCCAATTTAGAGTGTCCAATCCACCTACTGCATGTCTTTGGGATGTGGGAGGAAACCGGAGCACCCGGAGGAAACCCACTCGACCACAGGGAGGACATGCAGACTCCGCACAGAAGGCACCCAAGCCAAGAATCGAACCGGAGAACCTCTTGCTGTGAGGCATTGCAACATGTTGTAGTAACTTAACCAAAAGTTATATATATTTTGCCCATCAATAAGCCTCAAGTAATCAATTATGTAATTAATACATCTGATCTAGCTCTTTATTAAGATCTTTAGGCAACATTAAAATAATCAAACGACCAATAAACCAGGATTGAAATATGGCACTTTAGCCCCTAGCGACATTAACGTAGAATGCAATTGGAGAGTTTTTATTTATTTAATTAATTAATTATTTAGGTGTTTTAATTGTTTAATTGTTAGAATAGGATGATTAATTTTATTGTATAAATGTGTGGTGCTTTTTTCTGTTTGTATTCTCCTTGGAAGGCGTTTGCCGAGGCGCTAGAGAGAGTTTGGATTAAATTTTGTGGTGGATCCTGGTTTATTGGTCGTTTGTTTTTATTTGGTTCACATTTTTTGTTTTATTTGTTGTTCATAACATTAAAATAATCCTTGGTTCTCTTTCTGTCTTACACAATCATTCTGTCTGGTACCTAGGAAGCTGAAATAAAATGTCAGCTTTAATATTTGAACTTAGTCGCATTATAGAATACACCCAAATAGACAACTACTGGATTATCAGAAATTCTTATGTGTACTACCTCTCATATGCTTTAGCAATTTTATCTTAAACTTTCATTCAGTTTCACTATTATATTTTTATGACAGGAGAAAATATAACTTACACAACTCAGTTACAATGGCAGATATATACATTATCTTTTGTGAAAGTTATACAACTTACACCCGTAGGACTGTACAATTTTTGTCGTTGCTATCATTTTATATTTTTATTTGTGGATATCTTTATTTAAAATCATTTCTTTCAAAACTAGCAGGCAAATTAACAGACAGTCCATATACAATTGATTAATTTATTTTCAACAGTAGTGAAACACAGGTAATGACCACAACAACTAAACAGTGATAGAATGTTTTGCGATTATATACTCTGTGCCATTCTTTGAAATGTCATATAACAGTGGATAACCAAACTGATTATTAATATTGTTAAGTACCTAAGTTTCAGTAAACACCTTGATGTAAGAATCATTTCTTCTCAGCCATGTTTAAGCATCATTTTGCAAGAAATCTTTTGAAAATCACAGTGAAATAACATAACTACAGAACAAGAAATAGCTTTGAAATTAATCACAGAACCTACATACATTCTAAGAATACAAGATATTAATGTTAGTCAAAATAAGTGTAGTGGGATAATTTATATTGCAAATTGCATACTGCAATAATAAAAGTTTTATATATCTTGAATGTTTTAACATTATTATTGTTTAATGAAGTCTTAATATACTTGAAAAATACTTGTACTTTGATTTGGTACACATTTTGTAATTCATTTGAAGTGTTTTTCCATACTAAAATAGCCGTTATAATCTGTAGTACTTATCTCTGTTACATTATTATTAAATATAAGTTTTTCCTGTCCTGGTGGAGTACATTGACAGGAATGAAACAAACAGCAGTGAAATACAACACTGCTTAACAGGAATAGCCACTCACTGCTTTGGTTGTATGTAAATCCTTGAGGAAAGCTGCATCTGGATGAAGAACCATTAATTCATTATAAAGATTTGCAAAATTTGTCTATAGTAATTACTTTATGAACAAAATCAGACTTACTCACAGTTATACTTATTGTATAACTGACACCTTGTTGAGCGGCATTTGCATCATAATTGTATTTGATTTAATGTCCACACATAATATGACAAAAGCATTAAATTCATCACCTTTTCGAAATAGAATTTAGCAGTCAGGATTAAAATAAAAGGAAACAGCCATCTCTCAGACAAGATACAAAGCCAAACAAATTAAATGATGCAATAGTATGTAATACTGTTTAAAAGGAAAAAGTGAAACCCCATAAAGATGTCAGTCATTCCCAGACGAAGATCACTTTTGTGCTTCATTACAAAGTGAAGTAAAAGTTTAATAGCAAAGCTATATAATTACAAACTAAAGACATAATCAAAATTTATTTGTACATAAATCACTTCTGAAAACAAAAACATGGACTGTCTCGCAAAACTCTTTATCGAACAACTCATTCCTTGCTGAAAAGCATTTATGACAAAGTTTTATGTGATATTAGATCAAGCCCCATACATGGTGTAATAAAGGCACTGAAGTGATATTGCCAAATTAAGTTATGCAGTATAACTACTGATGCAAAATGAGAGCTATCCAACAATATCTTTTCATGTACAACTCATTACTTGTTAAAAGCCATTTAACTCTTGGTCATAGTAAATAAAAGTAGAGTGCATTCTCCTGGCAATAAGCCTCCAAGTATAGACTCTAACATTACTGGCAATATTTTACTGCTTGCAACCAAAGTTTTCATGATATGGTGAACTTTTAGTGTACTTGAAAGGTTCAGAATTTCACAATGTGGACAAGTTTTCTGTTAACTTAAATATTTAAGTGAAGTTCATAGGAATATTTCCATATGACAGTGTTGCATATGTATGTGTGTGTGTGTTTGTGTGTGTGTGTGTGTGTGTGTGTGTGTGTGTCTCTGAGTGTCTCTCTCTCTCTCTCTCTCTCGATATATATATATATATATATATATATATATATATATATATATATAGGGGAGCCCTTCATTTGTTCGAACTTTCAAATGTTCGAAACTCATATGGCTGATACCATATGAGTGATCGTTTGAAAGGCCAGCAAGTGATAGCGGAGATCCCGCTACAGTGCAGGACTGGGAGATTCCCCTTTCCTGCACTGTAGTGCGATCTTGGAGTGAGAATATTTAAATAGCAGGGGTGTGGGGAGTGCAGGGGGGCTTGCCCCCTGCATAACACAGTTTTACTGTGTTTACAGGTAGGTAAATGGTGCTATTTTAGGATGTTGGTCTTTCGGAATGTCGATCATATGGTGTTGGCTATAAGAAAGTCAGCATTCTGAACTACTGACATTTTGAAGTAGACCTATATATATATATATATATATATATATATATATATATATATATATATATATATATTAAAGAGAGAAAAGAGGTGTGTAGGAAACATATCAGTTATTAGGTGGTGGAGATTAATGGATTGTTTAGCACTGGTCCATTTAACATATTGTTTAAGATGCCAGACTCGTCTCTAGGTATGCTCTACGAAATTACATTTATATAAACAAATATGAATGAATAGTATTTGACATGTAAATTACTGTACAGGTAGGAACC
Organism: Protopterus annectens; assembly: GCF_019279795.1. NCBI lineage: Eukaryota > Metazoa > Chordata > Ceratodontiformes > Protopteridae > Protopterus > Protopterus annectens. Next base: position 1,167,346,120 of record NC_056726.1, read on the forward strand.
AGAGAAGAGTAATATATGCCAAGTTCCATAATAAAGAATAACTTCAGTAAGAAAGATGCGTTCTCTCATGAGATATGCATCTAGCTTCCATCCCTGTGCAACTGAAAAAAAAATAAAGAAATGAAGAAAGAAGCATGCAATGCAAACACCAGTTGAAAGGTTCCTGGAAATAACCTCATTGCAAAGATCAAATGTTAGCTGATTTTTTAAACCTTTGCTACACAGCTTATTAGCTGAACATTTGCTCAGCAACTAAACTGCCTCATGCCTATCTATAAGTCAGTTTGGCATGCAAATGGATCAGGGTGGGTTCTGCTTATGTATACTCTTCTTTTTACACAATAAATGTTTTGGTCTGCTGAGAGTTGAGACTGGTTGCCACTGGAAATATTAGGAGCCTTGCAGAATCAATGCATGCATGATGTTTGTATATGACCCATATTAGATCAAGCCTATTAACCATCCCACAAATACTTTGGTAGAGGTAATCAACAAGAATGCATTGCATGTAGAAAGGTCATACTGCCTGTCTTCCCTAGCTGTATTTGTCACTGCTCCATTTTTGTCAAATGTGAACCAAATCAGTTAAAGCAAATGTCAAAACATGCAAGTTCTCTTCTCTGTAAAGGAGTAATCTGCACAGAATTTAGTTGGAAATTCTACAGTGTGTAAATATAACCACCTAGGGGAAAAAGCAGGCAGGTGTACTCTAGCTGTACATAGAATATACAATGACCCACGAAAAGCAGCAAAGTAGAATAATATTAAAGAACATAGCATCCACAATAAGGTTGCAGTCACTGGGTAGTTATAGTCTCTCCCTAAACATACAGAAAATCTGCTCTATTTGCTCTTTTCATAGGTATGTACAATTTTTATTAAAAAAGAAGTATACAAATTAGCTAATGCATGTCATTCACACAAAAGAAGGCTAGTTTCTTTCCCCAGTCAGGAGGAGAAGGTAACCTCACACAACACAATTCCAGTATCACATAGTCCCACCACGTCAGCGAACCAAACACATAAATACACAAAAACATACTCGGAGGCTCTAAATAAAAATCTACCTAAGCAACAGAGACCTCCAAAGCAGACATCCAAGCAAACGCTACCTCAAAACAAAACACGCACAACACATAGCCCACAAAGTCAGTGTGCCAAGCAGCCACAGCCCTTAAGGCTGAATAACACACCTGATACTCTTGTAATAGGTGACTCTATTGTCAGACACACTGGCGTCCGCTCACCAGGCTGAATAAAGAGAAGGTCACGGTGAGCTGCCTGTCAGTGCTAGGATCCGCCACATAACGCAAGCACTCAGGTCACTCCAAAGCAAATACAAATATGACTCAGTCATTGTACATGCTGGTGTGAATGACCTGAGACATACCTCCCTGGACTACATGAAAAGAGACATAGAGGAGCTCTCTGATCATGTAGCCCAGGCTGGTATGACCCTGACCTTGAGCAGCATCTTACCCTCACCTAGAATGATGCCACAGTACAAAGACAAAATTATCGATTTTAACAATTGGCTAAAATTTTGGTGTCATTCAAAGGGGATCCAGTGTCTGTCAGCCTGGGATGACATGCTCGACAAGCCACGTTGCTTCGCTAGGGACAGCTTGCACCTGTCACCACTGGGCTTTCGGATATTGGCAAAGGCTCTTGCCACCCCCATAGTGCCTTTTTAGGCAAGGCTCAAAAGTCAAACCCACCCCCATAGACAGCACAAGGAACAAGAAACTAAGGGTAATGCTGCTAAATGCCAGAAGTCTTAACCACAAGATGCACGCACTCAAAGCTCTCCTCAGTATGGAGAACATAGATATCTGTGCAGTGACAGAAACCTGGTTCAAGGCTCTAGAGAGCACCCCAGCACTACCAGGCTATACCTCATATCATGCTTTTCGGCCCCAAAACCCGGACCGAACCACAAAAGGAGGGGGAGTTTCCATATTTATCAAGGATATCCACACCTCCAGGTTAGTGGCATTGCACGAAGTATCGGAGACCATCCATGTGCAACTAACAGTGGGCAAGACTGCTTTTCAGTTTATAGCATCCAACAGACCACCCTCTCAAAGTCAGGAATCCCACTCGGCTTTCCTGAAAACATTGGAGAACTCGACACGGCTATATTAACACACACCACGGCTTAATAGGACGGGCGGAGGGATAGATTCAATTCACTCCCTAAGCTGTCTATGCTGTGGAAAATCCCCCGGTATATGTGAGGCAGAGCACCCTCGCTAAGAAATCTCAGAAGATGGATGGACCAATGGATGGATCGCAGATATACCCTCAAAATAATGGGTATAGTTCCCCATACTAAAAGGGTGGCGTAAGCCAACTAACTATATAGGCTTGGCTTAATGCCCTCGGCGGGCAGATAGCCTAGTATGAACCTATGAACCTATGAACCTATGAAGATCTCTCCAAACACCATTATATTGGGTGACTTCAACTACCCAAACATTGACTGGGAGCACTACTCAAGCCCCAGCACCTTAGCCCAAAGGTTCCTGGAAATTATAAACTCAAATGCTATGGAACAACTAGTCACCACTCCCACAAGAGGGGACAACATACTAGACCTGATCATTACCAACATGGGGACTCTATGCTCCACACCAGAAGTATATCCCTCATTGGTAAGATCAGACCATAAATTAATTTCACTGGATGTCCACATCCGGACCCCACCCCCAGCCCAGAAAACCACAGTGAAAAACTTCTCAAAAGTGAACTTCTCACTTCTCAAAACTAAAGTGGAATCCTTCAAGGCCCCAGGGCCAGTGGAAACTACGGCCCAAACTGCAGAATCCTATATAAACACATTCTACGGACATCTCCAGGAATGCATGGATCATGCTATCCCAAACAAAACCAAGACCCAATCATCCAAAGGCAGGCGTCCAGTCTGGTGGACCCCTGCCATAAATAAACTGTACAACAGAAGGAGGAAGCTACTACATGATAGAGCAAAATCCCTAATAGGGAAGGCATCTCTGATCAGTACTAGCAAAAATTATGATCCCTCATAAAATCCTCCAAGGCCAGCTTCGAGAGAAAAATTGCACAGGACACCAAAGACAATCATAAGGCTTTTTCAGTTATGTTAGAAACCTGGGATGCAACTCCCAGACTTGTTCTGAGTTGATTCTAAGCGACAAAAATACACTGAACCCACAGACATCGCCAATATCCTGGCAGACAGGTTCAGTGCAAACTTCTCCCCTCCCCAAAGAGCAAGTATCTATCCCAGCAGAGGGCTGCCTCCCAAACATCTCTGATGCTCAGGTGAGGGCTGCCCTCTCCAAAGCAAAAAACACTGCTTCCATGGGACCAGATGGTGTCCCAGGTTGCGTCCTACATGAACTCCAAGAGGAACTAATCCCTCAAATAAAACAGCTATACAATCTCAGCCTCACTACAGGATATGTGCCCACAGAATGGCGTACAGCAACAGTGGTCCCACTCCACAAAGGTGGAGCCTCTACGGACCCTGGAAACTATCGCCTCATAAGCCTGACTAGCTTAGTCTGCAAGGCTATGGAGAGGATCATCATGGAGCTCATAAACAAAGACATTGGGGACCTACAGACACTACATCCTACCCAGTTCGGCTTTGTCAAGGGCAGATCCTGCCTTTTGAACCTGGTTGACTTCTTCGAAACAGTCACCAAAGCCATAGATGGAGGGAAGGTAGTCCACACAGCCTATCTGGACCTTGCAAAGGCATTTGACACAATACCCCACTTGGGCATCATAGATAAACTATCCAGCTTAAATATAAACCCCTATGTCACAAGATGGGTCGCAAACTGGCTCAAAGACAGAACCCACAGAGTGAGAGTTGCTGGAGCCATGTCAGACTCGAAACCGGTCACAAGTGGCGTCCCACAGGGTTCTGTCCTGGGACCACTATTGTTCGGTATATACTTTTCCGAGGTACAGGCAAATGTGGGAGGACTATGGCTCACCAAGTTCCCAGACGACTGCAAACTGGGTGCCATAATCAACTCTCCAGCTGACACAAACATCCTTCATAAAGGTCTCACAGAGACAGATAACTGGTGCCAGCGCCATGGTTTAAAGCTAAATGCCAAAAAATGTATAGTCATACCCTTTGGCAAAAACAATGTGCCCACAAATTACCACATAGGCGGAAACCCATTAAGTACAGAGAAAGTTATTAGGGACCTGGGGACCCAAGTTGATAGCAATCTCTCCTTTGAAAACCACATTGCCAAAGTGGTTAGAAAGACCTTCTACATAGCCCACCTCATCACGAAGGGTTTCACATCTAGATCAAGAGAGGTAATCGTGCCTTTATTCATCCCTCATCAGGCCCATCATAGAATACAATGCCTTTTGGGATGTACCTTACCCTACACCTGCAGCAATTAGAAAGACCCCAAAAGTATCTCACCAAGAGGATCAAGGGTCTCAAACAGATGCCATATGCTGCTCGGTTAAAAAACTCCAGCTCTACTCAGTTGCATACCGCCTACTTCGAGGTGATCTATGCCTGACATACAAAGCTATGTCAAATCCAGAATTAATGGACATGCTCCACATCAGTAAATCTAAATCCCTTAGAGCCACACGCTCGAGGGACTTGAACCTCAGCACAGAAATAAATAGAACTTGCTGGAGGGACAGGTTCATAACCCAGAGGCTCTCTTCGCTCTGGAATAGAATTCCAGTTCATGTGAGGCAGAGCACCTCACTGAATCTCTTCAAGAAGAATCTCGATAGGTGGATGGGGGATCGTAGGTTTGTCCCAGGGATTACTCCCGTGTCACTATTAGACAGAGGCACAGTAAACTAAACCTTAAAAAGGGCACAGTATACTCAAATCAAGGGGTGGCATAAGCCATACAGAATCAGGCTAGGCTTATAATTGCCTCAGGGCAGATAGCCTAGTATGAACCTATGAACCTATGAACCTATCTCTGATGATGCCTTTTTAGATGAAAGCGCTTAGTCGGTGGATGTTTTGTCATTAAATTTTCCTGGTTTTTCATTGTTGGTCCTGGCGTTCTGTTTTACTTTTGTTGCCCTTTGTATTTTTTGAACCTATGAACCTATAACATGGAATATTTTCTTGAGATATAATTCAGAATAATGCAGACCTAGAAACAAGAGATCGGAAGTGACTGGGCAAAGAAGAAGCACTAGACTCTTCACATATAAATAATCTCAGGATATGGTGCCAAAATACAAAAATCCACACTTGTAGACAGCGCAGACTCTTCACATATAAATAACGATCTCAGGATATGGTGCCAAAATACAAAAATCCACACTTGTAGACAGCACATACTCTTCACATATAAATAACGATCTCAGGATATGATGTCAAAATACAAAAATCCACACTTGTAGACAGCACAGACTCTTCACATATAAATAACGATCTCAGGATATGGTGCCAAAATACAAAAATCCACACTTGTAGACAGCACAGACTCTTCACATATAAATAACGATCTCAGGATATGGTGCCAAAATACAAAAATCCACACTTGTAGACTGCACAGACTCTTCACATATAAATAACGATCTCAGGATATGGTGCCAAAATACAAAAATCCACACTTGTAGACAGCGCAGACTCTTCACATATAAATAACGATCTCAGGACATGGTGCCAAAATACAAAAATCCACACTTGTAGACAGCGCAGACTCTTCACATATAAATAATGATCTCAGGATATGGTGCCAAAATACAAAAATCCACACTTGTAGACAGCACAGTTCACAGTGGCTCAACTGAGCAGGAAAAATTGTTTCTGACAATTGCTTTCCACCTGTATAAATAGGTTCATAGGTGTGTACTAGACTAATGGCCCTGGAGCCTTTACAAACCTATTCCATAGGATTACCCTGGCATCATGCCACCCGACCTTAGTTCCCAGTGCCTCTGTCGAGTAGACCCACTGGAGTGATCCCGGGGGTGAATTTTCTATTTCCCATCCACTCATCAAGATTTCTCTTGAAGAGGGCCAGTGAGGTGCTCTGCTTGACATGTGTGGGAAGTCTATTCCATAGCATGGGCAGTCTCTGGGTTATGAACCTGTCCCTCCAGCATGTTCTGTTGATTGTAGTAATGAGGTTGAGGTCTCTGGAGCATGTGGTATGAAGAGATTGGGATTTCTTTAGCTGTAGCATTTCTAACAGAGCTGGGTCAGATATGGCTTTGTAAGTCAAGCAGAAATTGCCTCTAAGTAGGCAATATGAATGAAACAGAGAATAGTTGGAGTTTTTTGAGTCTCTCCATATAGGACAAGTGTTTAATGCCTAGGATCCTTTGTGAGGTACTTTTGTGGCCTCTCTAGTTGTTGCACGTATCTAGAGATGTACATGTCAAATGGGACATTGTACTTGATGATTGTCCTAATGAGGAAAAAGTAGAGGGAGACAATGACCTCTTTTTTCCTGGATGCAAAACCCTTAGTAATGAGATGTGCCACATAGAAGGACTTTCTGACCACAGTGGCAATGTGGTGGTCAAAAGAGATGTTGCTGTCAACCTGTGTTCCTAGATCTCTTATAACACCTTCTGTGTTCAGTGAGCTACCATCGATGTGGTAATTCAAGGGAACTAGGTTTTACCCAAAGGAGATGATGGCACATTGTTTGGCATTGAGCTTAAGGCCATGGTTCTGACACCAGTCGTTGGTCTCATTGAGGCCTTTCTGTAGGATGTCAACATCACTTGGGGAGTTAATAATAGTTCCCAACTTGCAATCGTCTGCGAACTTTGTCAGCCAGAGTCCCTTTGTGTTGGCCTGGACTTCAGAGAAGTAGATACTAAACAGGAGAGGACCCAGGACTGAACCCTGTGGGACTCCACTCGTGACTGGTCGACAATCTGACTTGGAGTCAGCTACTTTCTCACTGTGTGTTCTATCTGTGATCCAGTTTGCAACCCACCTAGTGATATACAGGTTGATGCCTGGCTTAGTGAGTTTTTCTATGATTCCTGAGTAGGGAATGATATCAAAGGCCTTGGCCAGATCAAGGTAGGCTGTATGAACCGCCTTGCCTTCATCCACAGCTCTGGTGACTGACTTAAAGAAGTCAATCAAGTTGAGCAGGAATGATCTACCCTTCACAAAACCAAACTGTGTAGAATCTAGAGTTTGGAGATTCCCTTTATCCTTGCTCATTAGGTCCATGATGATGCATTCCATAGCTTTGCATATCAGACTCATCAGGCTAATGGGGTGATAGTTCATGGGGTTTAAGTCGCTCCTACCTTGTTGAGAGGGATGACTGTAGCAGTGCAGCATTTCGCAGGGACAAAGCTTGAAGTGAGGCTGTTATTGAACAGGGTACATAGGTGAGGTGACAGTTCACTCTGTACTTCATGTAGAACACAGCCGGGGATATTGTCAGGTCCAAGAAAAACTGTATTCTTGGCCTTGGGCAGTGCTGTTTTAACCTCTGCAGCAGGAATACTGGGTGCCATGTAATCCACTGGTGTTGTGATTGGTCCTTTGGGGGGGTAAAGTTGGCACTAAATCTCTTGGCCAGTATATTGGCAATATCTTTTGGCTCTGTATAGGAGGTACCATTGTGCAGTAGCTCAGAGGAAATCACAGTATTGTTGTGGAGATTCTTTGCATAACAATAGATGGCCTTGAGGCTGTCTTTACTATCTGCTGCAATTCTGTTTTCATAGCTAGCTTCAGAGGATTTGATGAGGGATATCAACTTTTTGTTGAGGGTGATAAGGGAGTTTTTCCAGTCTTGGGACTTCCCCTTATTCCGCATCAGTTTCCTCCTGTTGTAGAGTTTGTTTATGGCAGGGGACCACCAGATTGGCTTCCTTTTTTTTTTGAGGAGAGCATTTTGGTTCTATTGGGTATGGAGAGATCCATGCATTTGTGTACATGTTCATACAGTGCATTGGTCTATGATTCGGCGGTCATGGAACTATTCTCCATTCGCACGGCTACCGTAAAGTTAGCCACATCTGTTTTTAAGAGCCCAAAGTTAGCTTTGGAGAAGTTTTTCATGGTGCTTACCTTTGTGAGGGGTGGGGAGGGATGTGGATTTCCAAGGTGATTAGTTTGTGGTCGTATCTAACCAGGGAGGAGTTGACTATTGGTGTAGAGCAACGGTCACCCATGTTAGTAATGACCAGGTCAAGGATATTGCTACCTCTAGTGAGGGTAAGAACGAGCTGGTCCAGGGCATTTGAATTAATGAATTCCAGAAAGCATTGGGTAAGTGTATTGGTACATGAGTAGTTTTCCCAGTTAATGGAGGGTTAGTTGAAGTCACCCAGTATGAGACTGTTAGGTTGGACCCTAATATTCTCCAGGGTGTTTAGGAACGTGGAGTGTGAGTCTTGGGACTTGGGACATGGTTGGGGTCCTATGGCAGGCTATGACCTGAATCACTGTCTTACCCAATGTTAGCTGCACCTGAAGAATCTCAGAGCTGCCAGTCTGGAAGTGTGTGCATCCCTTTCTGAATATGGAAATACCACCGCCTTTTTAACTTCGGTCCAAATTCTGGTGCAGAAAGTTGTTGAATGAGTTATATCCTGGTAGTGCAGGGATGCTTTCTGCTGTCTTGAACCAAGTCTCTGTCACAGTGGAAATGTTGATGTTTTCCATTTTTATGTAGTGCTTCGAGCGAGTGCATTTTGAGATTTAGACTTCTAACGTTGAGCAGCATGACCCTCAGATTGCATTTGTTTGTAGCTGTTATGGTGGTAATTTGGTCTTTGGAATACTGCCTAAAAAAGTCACTATAGAGGCGGTATCTGGAAGCCCAGGAAGTGACAGATGCAGACCATCTCTGGCAAAGCATTGAGGTCTGTTAATCATATCGTCCCAGGCAGACAGATGCTGGTTCCCCTAAGAATGGCACCAGAAACTTAGCCAATTGTTGAAATCAATCATTTTCTGCTTGTTCTGTGGTATCATTCTGGGTGATGGTAGGATTCTGCTCAGGGCTAGGGTCATACCCACTTAGGCTACATAATCTGAGACCTCCTCTTTTCATGTAGTCCAGGGAGGTACCTCTTAGGTCATTCACACCCACATGTACAATGCCAGAGTCGTATTTGTACCTGTTGTTGAGGGACCTTAGTGCGTGCGTTATGTGGCAGATTCTGGTGCCTGACAGGCAGCTGACTGTTACTTTCTCCTTATTCAACCAAGTGAGTGGGACATCAGTGTGCCTCAGTGTTTTGCCTTACAGGCTTTAGTTGAGTGGCATACTGTTTAGGAAAGTTATGTGTCTCATGATTAGTCTTGTGTTGTGGTGGTCAACTGTGTTTCTGCCTTGGAGGTCTCTGCTGTTTGGGTAGAATTTTATTGACAGCTTCAGCGAAGGTGGGTGTTTGGTTTGTGTTTCTATATGAAGACAGTGCTGATGTGTGTTCTGAAAGGCTAAGGTGTTTTTTTCACTGTAGCCTAGACTATTTTTTTTGTGTGACTCTCCGCCACTGCCACATTCACAGAGTTGGGGTTATAATTGTGAAATTTACAGATGTCGCCTATAGATTTCCAAGTGGTTTCCATCCATCTTGTACAAAAATACTTTTCTAATCACTTATGAAAATGTACACTGTAGAGAAAATTAGTCACTTGCTTAAAAATGTACAGGTTGATCTAATTTGAATCATTCAAGTAAAAAGTCTGAAACTATTGCGAGATATAAAAAGCTAAGCAGCTCATTATTTCTAGGTTTAGTATAGTCATTGTCCAGGCAAATATTATAGTAAACAGTTAGTGAGCATATTTCAATGGAAGCAAAACACAATTCTTAGGCACTGAAAACTAGAAACACTTCAGTTTATACCAGACAATGTCAAATGGGCCCAGTGGTATTGTTTGACATATTCCCAGTGGGATTCCCACACGTAATTTAATAAAGAAGCATGCCTTACCTTGACATTGGAATCCTTGTTTACCCAGTCCCCTGAAAATGAACAAAATAAAAAGGGCTTAATTTTAATTTCTTAATATATTAGTTCAATATTTAATGTAAAACATAATGCTACAGTAAGTTACTTTTGCTTATGCAGAACATTTTTCAGTTAAGGCATGCAACTTCACATGTAGGATTACAGTTTATAGCGTGTATTGTTTTTCATGTAGCATATCTAGCAAATTGTGTACATTCTCTACTTCGTCTTTTCCTTTCTGCTTTTTCCTGTTAGGGGTTGCCAAAATGGAAGAATGGTCTGCAGAATGATTAGCAGTGGAGTTTCATGGTGTTGAGTTGCCAGCCCGGCACCCACCCTCCCAAAGAAGGCACACACACAGGTACACACTCATTCTAACCTTACTAATTCAAGTCTAGATAGCATATCTAGCCCTAACCTTAGTTAGCCAGAATGAAACATGTTAATTTTTATGCATGCAATTTAAGCTTCTGCCACAAAAAAAAAAAAAATAAAAAAAAAACCTCAGGTATCTTGATATGTAATTTTAACTACTTTACTATACAAAGTAATAGCCGTGGTGGTGCAGTGGTAGCGTTGTCGCCTCACAGCAAGAGGTTCTCCCATTTGATTCATGGCGGGAGCGCCTTCTGTGTGGAGTTCTCATGTTCTCTCTGCGATCGAATGGCATTCGAAAGACATGTGTGAATGGGCGTGCCTTCATTGAAGGTCGGGCGTCGGGCTGGCACCTTGGCACCATAAAAAAAATTGACTGCCAATCATTAGTGGACCAGAGTTCCGCTGGCGACCCCTAACTGGGAAAAGCCGAAAGAAAAACAACAACTATACTAAGTAATACACTTTCTAACTAACAACCTGCACAGATTAGATATGCTCATATTGACTTTGTCAAAAATCTTACTTTTCCTAACATCTTGTACAAAATAAAGAACTGGAAATGGATTTTCGGAAAAGAGAAGAAACAAATTACATAGAAAGAAATGGAATTGCTGAGAACAATGCATATAGAATAATGTTGTGCATGAGGAGTGAGGCTTAAGAGAAAGCAGAAACTGAGTGACTTATGTCATATTGGACTGAAAGTCGATTGCTATAAAGAAAGAAAACTTGTAATCGACAATGTGTGCAGATAGGAAAATATTAATATGTTTTTTCTGTTAATGTATATGTGCCTATGTCTTAGGTGATATTTTAATGAAGGTGCTTTAAACGACTTCTTTGAGCTAATGAAATACTAATGTGGTTTTCTCAGGAAACTTAAAAGTCAGATGTAGTCTTTCAATGATCATTATTCTCATGGAAAGCAGAACAAAACTATACCCGCCTTATAGGTTCCTAGGTTGGTACTGGGCTATCTGCCCAAAGGCATATATTAGCCCAGCCACATTGTGTGGTATTCACCTCCCCTTTAGTAGTTCCCTAGACCCTTGTACTAGCAGCTAGTACCCTTGGCCCCTATCTAGTAGTGCTGTTGGTGTGATCCCCGGTGTGAACTTTCTGTTACCCATCCACTCATCAAGGTTCCTCTTGAAGAGTGATAGTGAGGGGCTCTGTCTTATGTAGATCGGGACCCTGTTCCATTGTAAGGGAAGTCTCTGTGAAGGGAATCTATCCCTCCAGCATGTTCTATTCATTGTTGTGTTGAGGTTTATATCCCTAGAACGTGTAGCTCGAGTAGATTTATTTGATTAATTTCCATAAGCGCTCTAGGGCATTATAAAAATTCATGGACTAACTTTGGAATAATGATGTTATGGCCTAGCAGTGCTAATTTATTACTGCAAAAGATAACCAATAGAAAAAGGGAAACAATTGCAGACTTAAGGATACGGACTTCAGTGGAATGAGTTTTTGTGAAAATGTGATCTATGGACATGCAAATTGATACTGCTGTTGGAATTAACAGATCTCAAGTACGTATTTTACTAGGTTTCCTTCTGCAGAAAGTTATATTATTTCTAAAGTTGCAAAAACTAATCCAGGTTGTTTCCATATAGTTTTAGAATAGTTTGAGAAGTCAACATGCATTTGATATATTGCCTTCCAAGGACTGTCAGGCTAACAGAGTTGAATGGTGTATTTCGTACTTAATGACGTCTGGTATCATTACCTTGTGCTGCTGATGTATAATGTAAATCTATATACCTATGTTAGCTATAAGGCTGAGGGAAGGGATGAGAAGTATAACAAGAGGGACTGATCTAAAGAATGCATATGTTTGTATACCTACCATTTGAGTCTGTTATTTTTATGACCTCAAACGAAATTAATAGGAACAGATATACCTATATGGAAGTAGATTTTTCTTCTTTTAAGAGTTGTAGCATTCTAGTTATGAAATAAAAATTGTCTGGAGTTATAGAACTCATAAACTGATACTGCATCTATGTGCCCTTACAATATCCCTTACTGCATTTAAATAATATGAAGCACAATTTAGCCACACACCTAACAACACTGTTCAATCTCAGCCTCCATACAGGTTTAGCAATAATTGAATGGACAACAGCTACAGTCATTCTCCTGCACAAGGGAGGATCTTCATCACAGACCCAGGAAATTACAGACCCATAAGTTTGACCAGCCTCATATGCAAAGACATGGAAAGACATATCATGATGTTACTCATTCAGGATATAGGGAAGCTCCAAACACTGGACCTACTTCAGTTTGGATTCATCAAGGACAGGTCATGGTAACTCAACCTGGTGGACTTTTTTGAAAAGGTCACCAAAGAAATGGATGAAGGCAAAATGGTACACACCACATATCTTAATCTGGCCAAAGCTTTTAACACAATTCCCCAATCATGCATAGTGATAAAACTAAAGAAACTGGAAATACCCCCAGTCACCCACTGGATTGCCAGCTGGCTCACAGATAGGACACAGATAATCAAAATATGGGAAGTTACATCCACTAAGCAACTGGTCATTTATGGAATCCCCCTCTGTGCTGTTTGGCATCTACTTTTTGAATTAAAAGTCAATACCAAACATCTTTGACTGACTAAGTTTGCAGATGACTGCAAGCTAGGAGCAATCATTAAATCATCCTGCAGGGAGGTTTGTACCAAATAAAAAACTGGTGCCAAAATCAAGGACTGAAACTAAATGCCAAAAAAATACATTATTCTATCCTTTGGGAAGTCATCTACCACAAGGAACTACCACATAGGTCCATAAGTTCATATGAGATTACTAGGCTAACAGCTCAAAAGCTTTTACAAGCTGAGCCAATATAACCTGATTTCACCCAGTATATAGCCCCAAGGGGAAATAGGATGACATGGGTTTGTGCCTATGCCTTGAGTATTTTGCAGATTTTGCAGATTGCTCATATCCATAAGGGACATGGGCATTACTCCAGCTGTGAATTTATGATTCACCATCCATCAATCCAAACTGCTCTTGAAGAGTTCCAGAAAAGGGCTCTCCTTAATGTGAATAGGAAGACAGTTTCACAGAAGCAGTAATCTCTGAGATATATCTGTCTGTCCAACGTATTTTGTTGGAACCACGGACTAACTTTAGATCCCTAGAATGGGTGACAGTCATGCTGTTTGTCTTGTGAATATGTAGAAGCTCCATCAGGGCTGGATTTGTGAGTGCCTTGTAGGTCAAGCATAGGTCACCCATTAAAAAATCAATAGGAGACAGAGTAAAGAGATAGGGCTTTTAGTCTATCCACATAGAACATGTTGTTAACACCCTGTATTTTCTTTGTAAAGAACCTCTGAGGTCACTACAGCCATTGTAAGTGCCTAGTCAAGTACATTCTAGTTGGCACACTACACTAGATTATAGGTGTAATGAAGGCTGAGTACAGTCAAAATATAACAATCTGGATGCCATACCATTATTTATAAGCTGTGCTACATAGAAGGACTTCCTCACAACCATGGACATGTGATAGTCAAAGTTCATGGTGCTACCTTCTGAGAAAGTACCTAAATCCATCCCCTCTTAGTCTATTTTTAAGGGTGTATTGTTAATGTTGTAGTTAATGGGGGTGTTTGACCTACCAAAGGGTATGATAATCCATCTCTTCACATTTAGTTAAAAGCCACATCTCTGACACTAATCATTTGTCTTATTTGGACCCATCTGACACATATCTACATCACTGGAAGATTCAATGATAGCCCCCAGCTTGCAGCCATTGGCAGATTTTGTCATCCAGAGGCCTTCCCAATTGGCTGTGGTGTTCAAGAAGTATATTCTAAACAGGAGTGTTCCCAGCAATGAGCCTTGTGGCACACCACTAGTAACTGGCATCTTGCTGGAACTGGATTCACCCACTTTAACCACATGCATCCTGTCCATGAGCCAGTTGGCTATCCATCTGGTGACATAGGGATTTATGCCCAGTTTTGTGGGTTTACGTATAATACCCGAGTGGGGAATTGTGTCAAATGCCTTGGTCAGGTCAAGGTAGGTGATATGTACTATTTTGCTCTCATCTAGGGTGTTACTGACTTTATCAAAGAAGTCCACCAGATTCAGTAGGCAGTCAGGTCCAGTGTCTGAAAGGCTCTTATTTCATTATTTATCAGGTCCATTATTAATCCTTCAATGACCTTACAGATACAAATAGTCAGACTTATGAATTCATAATTTTCTGGGTCATTTGATGGTCCTTCTTTATGCAGAGTGATAATTGTAGCTGTTCTCCACTTTATCTGGACACAGCCAGTCCAGAGGCTGTGGTTAAATATAGATCCTATTAGGCATGAGAAGTCCTGATTTAAGGTATTTAAGAGGCAACCTGGTATGTCATTTGCCCCCAGTGATGCCGTGTTTATAGATCTGGAGAGCGCTGGGAGTGGTGGAAGTTATTTCTTGGGGGAGAACTGGGGTTGATGGGGAAGGGAAGTTTGAGCTGTATTTATTGGCCAGCAGATTTGCTATATCTTCTGCTGAGCATAGGTGATGTCATCTATAACTAAATCTGCACATTGTTGGGTGTTGCCCTTAAAATTGTAGACATAATTGAAAAATGCCTTGTGTTATCCGTAGCTTTTGAGGCTATTTTTACCTCAAAGTCTGCTTTCATAGACTTGATTAGTTCCCTGAGTCACTTGTTTAGACTAATGATGGACTTTTTGCATTGTTGTACACATTTCCTCATACTTCTCAACAGGATTTTCTTCCTTATGTTGTACAACCTATTAATTCTATGGGTTTCCCTGGGTTGCTTGTTTTTGTGGTTTGATCTGGGCTTATTTCAGTCTGGTACTGCCATGTCTATGCTGTTGTTTATATGGTTGTACAAGGTTTTGGGGCTTCTGTCTTTTCTGAATTTGAGTGAAGTTGGAATTTAGCTATGCCTTCACTTAATAGGAGGTAGTTTGCCTTAGAAAAATTCTTAAAGTTTTTGCGGTTTGATGGTGGGGTCTAATTTTACCTTTTTTTTCCAGGGAAACTGCTTTGTGATCAGACATTACCAGTGAGGACATCATGCGTGGGGGGTCATCCATGTCCATATTCCAGCACAACTTGGATCTATGGATGGAAAACACAAAAATTTACCCTAGGACTGCCCCTTGTACTACTAATGGAGAACAATGCCTCCTAAATGCTTTATCTGATGCATGGGTCCCCCCAAATTACCTGTAGTATGATACCAGTTATTCTCATCGAAGGTGATATATAATTATCAACCATGGGACTGGTAAGGTCAATCTATAACCAAATTGGACAGGTTAATTTGAGCACAAAAAAAGAAACTGACCAGTATTAATATGGCCAACAAGGGCAGCTATCCTAGTACATAAATGTGAACCTACAACACTATGAAATGGCTCAGAAGGTCTCCATCTAGAGAGCTTGCTTTTGTCTAAGTGGAAAAGTTGCATTATCTAAGGTAGGACCATAGCATTGGATTGCTGACATTTTTTTGTGAAATACGTAGGGTTTTTACTCCGGATTTAATGGCAGCCCAGTAAAGAAGTATTTAAGGCAATTACTTTGTTCTGTTTACTGAGTGTATATTTAAAACAATGCTCCAACTTAAAGTCAGGTATTATGCAAAATGTTAGATTATGGCAGTGAACATCTCAAAATATACTGATTCAGAGCCAGTCTTTAGAAGGTCACATCTCATCCCTCATGAAGTTTCATTGCCAAACTTTCAGGGCGTAACATGGTAGATAGATAGATAGATAGATAGATAGATAGATAGATAGATAGATAGATAGATAGATAGACAGACAGATAGACAGATAGACAGACAGATAGATAGATAGATAGATAGATAGATAGATAGATAGATAGATAGATAGATAGATAGATAGATACATAGATAGATAGATAGATAGATAGATGTATCAATCGATACATGAGCAAAAGTTCAGCAGAACACCTACAGTAAAATGTGCATAATGAAAAAATAAAGGCATCTGTAACAAAGCTTCTGTCACTTATTCATGAATGGTTATATCTCAGCCCCTCTACAGATTTTATTACAAATGTCAACATACTAGTAGCAGGATGATCAGCTATAAAATACACTTGAGACTCCTATTGTACACTCAGGACACATAAGGCACCTATTGTACCCTCAATAATGTCTCAAACCCATCATAGCTGAATTAATGTCATGACATTTTACAAGTAATATATATTTACAAGTAAAATATATTTTTCATATGAATTTTATAGGATATTTACTGCTGACACAATTAGAACTTAGTGCATATATGTTCTTGTCATTAGTTTTACCCATCCTTTTGGCAGAGGCCAAACAGTCCCCAAGTGAAAAACAAGTGTAGAGCAAAATATTGACAGCAAAAACCCTCTAAAACACTGAATTACTTTTTAAGGCATGTAAACATGGTTCTTTAATTAATTTTCTTACAGAAATTGGTGTGCCTTGTTTGCTGTAGCATAGACTAGATCCAGGCCTGCTGAATCTAGCTTTATTTGCATAACTTGAGCACTAATACAGGCCTTCTTAAAATTATTCAGTTGTATTTATTACTGCTTGGTAGTAACCTGATTAAAGTGTAGCTATCATTCTAAGCCTTTGGTTTAAGCACTTGGTCTTCAGACCAGTTGTTTTAAATTAAGAAGGTTTGTGGTCTGCACTGTTGTGGCAGGAGAGGTAGCTTGCATCCTTCTAAGTTGGGAACTGCTGATTGAAGGCTTAGTGTCTGTTATTCTAAAAGTGTATTAGTTCTGGTTTAAGCACTTGGGCTTCAGGCCAGTTATTTTACATTAAGAAGGTTAGTGGTCTGCACTCTTGTGGGTGGAGAGGCTGGACTCTGCCCTTCTGAGCTGGGAATTTCTGGTTAAAGGCTTATAGTGCCTGCATATTTGAACTTTTTCTGACTGAAATTGGTGCACCTTGTTTGCTTTAGCATAGACTAGATCCAGGCCTGCTGAATCTAACTTTGTTTGTATAACTTGAGCAATAATCCAGACCTTCTTTTTTGGAGAAGGTTCCCCTGCACCCCAGTGGCAGGAGTGTGCAGTTAGAACTTGTCTGATTGAAGACTACAGGAACAGGGCTCAGTTTTGAGTTTTTTTACTGGTTAATTGGGTAATTTATTTAAAAGCCTTTTCTGATTGCTTGTAGTCATCTAAAGCTGTTTTAAGTGTATGTTTTACTGTTTGTAGTCATTTAAAGCTGTTTTAAGTGTATTTTTTACAGTTTATGCCTTATCTTTTCAAATAAAATGTTTTCCTTGTTTCCCACCTTTCTAAGCTAGTATAGTCCAGTTTTCAGGCTAGTGCTGAATTCAGGGCTGTGTTACAATTGTCTGAGTTGCCCATACCATACTTGGATAGTGGGAGGTTTCTCTGTTCACCTGTGAGAGAGGGAGCTTTGAGCAGCCAGCTGTCCCTGGAGGAGTGGTTCCAGCCCAGAAGTTAGTAGATTATAGGCCATTTTGGGCTAATTTCTATCTCTTTCATTTCCCTGCTGTAAAAACCACATTTGCATGGTTTTGCACGTCCAGGCAGTGCCAGTTAGCTAGGGTTAAATTTATCCCGGCTCCACCAAGTCTCCTCTTCAGTTTTTCCCTTGAAAGTAGTCTAACTCTCAACCTAAGCACTTAAAAAGCATCATACAGTCCAGCACTTGCTCAGACCTAATAGCAAGCACTAATATACCCTGACACTTGACTGCCCAGCATGGCAACGCTCCTTATTAACCCCTCATCAACCAAGCGACTAAGCAGCTCACCCTACTATTCAGGCATGGCCAAAAGGCAATTTCAGGTGTACTCCCCAGTCCAGCTGGTGAACCTGAGTATCCTGAGGCAATGTTACAACTGCCTCATGTACACAGACAACCCTCTCCTCCTACCACAAAACATTAACATATGCGAGAGATGCAATTATATAGCTAAAATGGAGGCTAAGCTCTCTCCACCCAAGACTGGAACAGGCAGTCATGAGGAGAAGGTTAACACTTGCACCACACCTCCAGCCTCACATAGACATACTAAACCAGAACTGGCAAAAAATACACATAAATACACAAAATCATACTCAGAGGCTCTAAATAAAAACCTGCAAAAGCATCAGAATCCTCCAAAGCAGACACCCAAAAAACCTTCACCTCCTGTCACAAACCAGACATCACATAAAACAAAAAATCAGTGCGCCGCACAATCACAGCCCTTAAGGTGAAATAACACACCTAACACACTAGTAATAGGCGACTCTATAGTCAGGCACACTGACGTCCCACTCACTAGGCTGGACAAGGAGAAGGTTACTGTTAGCTGCCTGTCGGGATCCAGAATCCGCCACATAACACAAGAACTCAAGTCACTCCAGAACAAGTACAAATATGACTCTGTCATTGTTCATGTTGGTGTGAATGACCTGAGATGTACCTGCCTGGACTACATGAAAAGAGACATGGAAGAGCTCTCTGATCATGTAGCCCAGGCGGGTATGACCCTGACCCTGAGTAGCATCCTGCCCTCACCAAGAATGATACCGCAGTATAAAGAAAAAATGATCAATTTCAACAATTGGATAAGCTTCTGGTGTCATTCAAAGGGGTTCCAGTGTCTGTCAGCCTGGGATGACATGCTCGACAGGCCTCGTTGCTTTGCAGGAGTTGGCTTGCACCTGTCATCCCTAGGCTTTCGAATACTGGCCAAGGCTCTTGCTGCCCCCATAGTGCCTTTTTTAGGCAAGGCTCAAAATTCAAACCCACCTCCGTAAACAGCACAAATAAAAAAAATGAGGGTTATGCTACTCAACGCCAGGAGTTTAAATCTCAAAATGCACGCGCTCGAAGCACTCCTCAGTATGGAGAACATCGACATCTGTGCAGTAACTGAAACCTGGTTCAAGGCTCCACAGAGCACCCCAGAACTACTGGGCTACAACTCATACCACACATTTCAGCCACAGAACATGGACCGAAACACAAAAGGAGGGGCTGTATCCATATTCATCAAGGATACCTACACCTCCAGGTTAGAGGTGCAGCATGATACCTCCGAGATCATCCATGTGCAACTAGCATCTGGCAAATCGGCAGTGCAAATTATGGCCTGCTACAGATCACCCTCCATGACCCAAGACCACCACTCCACCTTTCTGGAGACACTGGAAAACATGAAGGTCCTACCAAACACCCTGATATTAGGCGATTTCAAATACCCTACCATTAACTGGGAAAACTACTCAAGTACAAACTCCCAGGTCTAGCGCTTTCTGGAATTTATCACCTCAAATGCCCTGGATCAGCTGGTAAACTCTCCTACCAGAGGTGAAAACATATTGGACCTGGTCATCACCAACATGGGCGACAGGTGTTCTACACCAGAGGTCAACCCGTCACTGGTTAGATCAGACCATAAACTAATCACTCTGGATGTCCATACCACACCACCACCTCCAACCAAGGAAACCACAGTGAAAAACTTTTCTATAGCAAACTTCACCTTACTTAAGACAGAGGTGGTAAGTTTCACAGCCCCCACACTAAAGGATTTCAGTGTCCAAGATGCAGGAACCTTTACAAAAGCATTCTATGGAGCATTTACAAGGATGCATGGATCGTGCCATCCCTAGCAAAACCAAGACTCACTCCCCTAAGAGAAGGAAATCAGTCTGGTGGACACCTGCCATAAACAAGCTATACAATAGAAGGAGGAAACTAGTTCAGAAAAAAAGCAAATCCCAAGAAGGAAAGACATCCCTGATCAGTATCTGTAAGAAACTAAGGTTCCTCATAAAATCCTCCAAGGCTAACTTCGAAAGAAAAATAGCCAAAGATTTGAAAGATAACCACAAAGCCTTCTTTAGCTATGTCAAGAATCTAAGTGGCAACTCGCAGATATGCTCTGAGCTAGTACAAAATAGCACAAAATATACTGAACCCACTGATAGTGCCAACATCCTGGCAGATAGATTCAGTGCAAACTTTACCCAGCTCTCACCCCCAAAAGGGCCCACAACAATAAAGGAAAAGTGTAGTGTCCTGGAAATCACAGATGCACAGGTGAAAACAGCCCTTTCAAAAGCCAAAAGTATAGCATCAATAGGGCCAGATGGTGTCACAGGCTGCGTCTTGCACGAACTACAGAATGAACTAACCCCCCACCTAAACACACTGTTCAACCTCAGCCTCTCCACAGGCTACATGCCCATAGAATGGCACAGAGCAACGGTTATTCCATTCCAGAAAGGAGGGGCCACAACTGACCCTGGTAACTATTGCCCTGCAAGCCTGACCAGCCTGGTCTGCAAGGCTATGGAGCGCATCATCATGGAACTCATTAACAAAGACATTGGGAACCTCCAAACACTTGACGTGACCCAGTTCGGCTTTGTTAAGGGCAGATCATGCCTACTAAACCTGGTTGACTTCTTTGAGACAGTGATCAAGGCCATAGATGAGGGGAAGGTAGTTCACACAGCCTACCTTGACTTCATCACAGCTTTTGACACCATTATCCACTCGGGAATTATAGAAAAACTCACCAGCCTGAACATAAACCACTACGTCACGAAATGCGTTGCCAACTGGCTTACAGGCAGAACTCCTAGAATAGTGGGCTCCAGGTCCGACTCTAAACCAGTCACAAGTGGTGTCCCACAAGGCTCGGTCCTGGGACACCTACTGTTCGGCATATACTTCTCAGAAGTACAGGCAAAAAGAGGAGGACTATGGCTAACCAAGTTTGCCGATGACTGCAAACTGGGAGGCATAATTGACTCTCCGGCTGACACGGACATTCTCCAAAAGGGCCTTACTGAGACGGACACCTGGTGTCAAAGTCATGGTCTCAAGCTAAATGCCAAAAAATGCATAGTCATCCCATTTGGGAAAAACAAAACACCCATGAGTTACCACAAAGGTGGCAGCTTCCTTAATACAGAAGAGGTAATAAGAGATCTGGAGACCCAGGTAGATAGTAATCTCTCCTTTGACAATCATATTGCCAAAGTAGTTAGGAAATCCTTCTATGATGCCCATTTAATTACTAAAGGGTTCGCATCTAGAAATAAAGAGGTTATAGTGCCCCTCTACTCATCACTCATCAGACCCATCATAGAGTACAATGCCCCATTTCGGATGTACCTCACAGGACACTTCCAACAGCTGGAAAGACCACAAAAGTACCTCACCAAGATTACTGGTCTCAAACATATGTCCTATGCAGCCCGCCTGGACAAACTCCAGCTGTACTCAGTGGCATATCGCTTACTCAGAGGTGATCTCTGCCTGACTTACAAAGCTATGTCCAACTCAGAATTTATGGACATGCTCCACCTAAAGAAATCCAAGTCACTGCGAGCCACTCGCTCTAGTGAACTAAACCTCACCACAACAATAAATAGAACATGCTGTAGGGATAGATTCCTATCACAGAGACTCCCCATGCTTTGGAACAAAATTCCTAACTACATTAGGCAGAGCCCCTCACTAACACTCTTCAAGAGAAACCTTGATGAGTGGATGGGTAACAGAAAATACACCCCTGGGATCACTTCATTGGCTCTTCTTGACAGAAGCTCAGTTAATTAATCAATGGAGCGGCGAAAGCTAACACACTCTGGCTAGGCTTATAAATGCCCTCGGGTAGATAGCCTAGTACCTACCTATGAACCTATGAACCTAATAATTAACTGGCAGAGTAGTCATCTCTGTGTGCGCTTTATGCTTTTATCATCGCTGTTATCAACAATAACAAATGCACAGCATTCATTCAGAGATAGATTGCTGACAGGGATACAATTGCTCGCAGTTGCATGCTTTTGAGCATGCTAGAATAATAGCTAATTATATAACTAATTAACTATTGCACTTACTAATAATGTCATTGACAAAACAGGTAGCATACTTGCCTTTGGTGCAGAAGGTTGGGGGTTCTAGTCCTACCCGGGTAGATTTATTGCTGACACTGCAGTGCAGCATAAGGCAGATGCTGCACTCCTGAGTGCGTTGTTCCTCAATTGAGATCTTAAACTGAGGCTCAATCTACTTGAGTTGCAAATAGCTCAGGTAGCGGTAACAGGCCTTATCAAAAAGAGCAGTGTGCTTTATTTAACAAAACATTCTTTACATATTTACAAATGTACATGTTTATAGACACATACATACACATTTTTATTTTTTTACTATTTAGCATTTTTCTTATATCCTCATTGTTATTCTTCTATAACTGAGCACCAGTCTTTCTTCTCCAAACATAATCTGATTTTTCACAATAAACCTGCCAAAATCCAATTGGCATGAAACAAAATTTCATTTTAGTCCCTCATTTCAAATAACTCCTAGTAAATAAATAAATTCCTATCAACCCTTCTCACATATTCTTTCTTTGTCTTATAATGTCAATATATAATCATATGCATTTCTATATTATGTCATTCATATTCTCATTTTTTTCTTTACACAACTTTTCATAGAGTTTCACCACTCTTTTACTTTTCATAAAAACATGATCTCTTGTTTCTTCCTCCTCACAAAATAACCACACTAATTCAGTATTCTTTTCATATAGCATGTTCCCCTAATACCAGAATTCATGGAAAATTCTGACACTCTGCTATCTTGGTACACTACTTTTTTCTTACTTTAATGGCCTTAATAACATCATCTGTTAAATTTTCTCATGCCTTTTCTTAATAATAATATTGTTTCATCATATTATTATACCACAACTTTCTATCTTTCTCCATATTATCAGTTTGTATTTTCCTCACATTTTTTATTTGATAATATTTAATTTCTTTGTTTACTTTTTTTCTTATTCTCATCATCTTTCAGAATTGTTTGTTCTTACATTTAAATATTATCACTAATAAATTTGCATACTCTTCCTTTAGCCACTTTAACACTGTATACAAGTTTAAAGAAGCAGAATTAAGAACTGAATTTAGTAAGCCCAATCCACCTTCATCTTCACTCATACAAAACATAACTCTTATGTTTGGATTTAATCTTGAACCCCATATAAAAAAACACCAACTGTGCAATTTCCTTTTCATGTTTTTCTGGGAACATATAAACATTTGACATATGCTGTTTTTCCGATTGATACCAAAGTCATCAGATAAACCTTTTTTTTTCCTGGATGCCAATCTCTATATCCTCCACAGAAGGCATCTTTCTTTCATTTCCTTTATCAAACCCTCCCATTGCATCATAACTACATACTTTCCCAAAGTTTATTCTCAGAAAAGACACACCAGTCATTGAAAAATACTCACATCCAGTTTTCACCACACCACCAAACCCTTAATTTTATCTTTTTCAAGGTCATTCACACTTCCTTTAAGCATCCAGTCAGACAAACAAACATATTCTATATTTTGTTCTTAGCAACTACAATTATATCTTCTGCATATGTCAAAAATAGTGGAATCACCACCTCTTTTTGCATCACATATTTAGTATCTTTCATTTTATAAGCTCTTTCACTCACTATTGCATTTATTGCCATTGCAAACAATATTCTGTTCATGGGACATCCTTGTCTCATTCCACACTTCGTGCACATTTCCTTACTCAGCCTCACTCTAGTATTTTGATATGCTGTCATAAATACTCTTCTAATTATATTACCTATTCCATATTTCTCCTTAATATCCAACGGCGTATCATGTCCTACTGTATCAAATGGCTTGCTAATATCACTTATCCTATGTTTCACATCCTCCCTTTTTACTTATATCATCTAAATTTCTCATAATCATAATCAATAACAATTCTTGACATGCCTTACTTTTATACCACATATGCCTCCGTCCATAATATCTGCCCACCCTTCCTTCCGTTATTCTCTGAATAATTCTCATAACAAAGTTCATATTTAGAGGTATACTTTATCCTGTGTATGAACAAGAACAGAGGCATATTTTGACTATGAAGTCTTTCAGAATGAATTTAAAGGACTGGAGAGGAAATTGACCTGTCGGATACAGGTTAGTAGTTCCAGGTCTTAATGGTACAAGTACAGACCATGCCCAGCAGATTTGATAGGTTTGTGAACACAGAGGAGCTTTTGGTCATTTGATAATAATTATCAATCAGGAACATAATTGTGTAGAATGATATTTAGTGCTGGACAAGGAGATGGATGCTGGATAATTTTATAGGTGGTAAGAATATGTGTATATGTCAATTGATCAGGAGCTTCTAACCAGTTTAGGTTTTTTAGTGCTATACAGTGGTGGGTTCTGAAAGAAGTTTTTGCTGAATATTTACCCATTTTATTATATCATTATTCAAGTTTTGATTTTTGTAATGAACTGGAGTTTAATAAGGAAGGGAGTGCATTAAAGCAGTGAGGGAGAGAGGTATGTAGTGGCAAGCGTAGTTTTATTTGCATTGGTGATAAAGTTTTTGGCTTTGTAAAGCATCCCTATTTTTTCTGTATATGCAGGTAGAATTTAAGAGTATCAACTGCTATCATCCCTAATAAATGCTTAAGTGGTTGTATTATTAAGAGATTGTCTCATGGGAAAGGGATATGGGGGAAAAAGACGTACTTTTTTTCCATTGAGCATGTGTTGTGAGTTACAAAGCTTTGCTTCAGTGGCTGTTAAAGCTTCCTGAGTAAATCTTTTGAAGATGTGCCAGGTTGTCGGATGTGCATATGAGTGTGTAGTCATCAGTGTATTGTATTAGCGAGGCCTGTTGTGTGGATGTGTGGAGGGTGTTAGACGTAATTTTAAAGATGAATTGTCCAAGAATAGAGACATGTGGTACACCAGTGGTGACAGGTATGTATGGAGAGAGGGTTGAGTGCCATTTTACTGACTGATACCTATTGGACAAGTACTTTTTGGATCATAGAATAGTGGGCTGAGCTAGACCTAGTGAGGACATTGACCAAGTTATAAGAAAATCATTTCACATCACCCATCTTATAAGTAAAGGCATGGCATCCATGTCCAAGGAAGTTATAATGCCACTTTATTTGGCCCTTATCAGTCATGTTGTAGAGAGAGATATGTGTTGCAAAGAATCCCCATGCTGCAGAACAGGGTGCCATCCATGCAAAGTAGAATCCATTCCTGACTCTATTTAAGTGTACCCTTGACCACTGGATGAGAAATTAGAAATTCACACTGGGCCAGGCCCCCATGTCTCATGATAGACAGTGTGGGCAGTAACTATGTCTAAACTAATGTACCCCCCAAACACATATAACTTTTAGCAACTTTCTAACTAACATATCCCTTCCCAATAAACATTTATGATACATAGAAACACAATCCAGTTGGGCTGCAAAGCTAAACTTAACATCCTTGTGTGATTGTTAGCCTGAGATATACCTATGAACCCATCACTCAGATTGAAATAACAGCTGAATATCAAAAATATTCATCTACGTTATCACCTACTTTATTCATTTATTAATTAGTTACTATTTGTTCACTGGGTAGGTCAAGCGATCTGTTGATCCTTTTCAACCATGATCTCAGCTCAAAGAATACAAAACACTTTGAGATCTTACTAATCAATAATTTTATATTTGGAATGAGTACATAAATACCCTTCAACATCTAAGCTCAAGGACTCTATTCAAAGCCAAAAATAATGTGGAGGCAAAGACCAATCAATACTCAGGGGCAGATTTTAAATATTGCTCTTATAAATTATAAACTTGATAGAATAACTCTTTTTCATTAGCATGTTTTTTTCTGAAGGATATGAAATCTGAAGTGACTTTGTTCCTCAGTACCTCAGTGATTTGCCAGAAAACCATCCATTTTATGAGGAATAGATCAAAAATATGAGACAGAATTCTAGACAGATGAGAGGTACGAGTGAGTACACAGAAGAATCATAACATAACGATAATATTCAATGCAGAAGGGATAAGATGACTTAAAAGATGGGTAAACTGATTACACGTGTTTACAGACACGACATGTCTGCAAAAGAACTTAACTAAATTGACCATTTGAGCACAGGAAAACAATATCCTGATAAATATGCCAAAAGTAGGCATCTGAGATTTGGAAGACATAAACTGAAAGGTGAATATTTAATACAGCAAACAATGATTGCAAACTGTAAATTCATCTTAGGACCTGGGTGTATGGGCAGTTTCAGCTTTGAATTGTTCTAATCATATCAATTGATAGTTTTCAAACTATAGGTTGTAGAAAAAGAGTTATAAAGTCTTGGAAATCAGAAATGATGTAATCATTGTTTGTTAGTTACATTTGATCCAGATGTTAATACAGAATAACAATATAGAAAGCTTATAAGAAAACAACCATGACTAAATTAGAAGGAATATAGTAGAAATATACCAATGACACCCATGGATGGGACAAATTTAAGCTATTATGAAACACTAAAAATATTTGAAACAGTACAGTGTCTCATATACATATTTAAGAAGAGAACTTATTCAGGTATATAGGGCATTTAGAGACAAGTACCTCTGGAAATGCTTAGGGCTATCACAAAGTAGTACAGAATAATCAGACAACCTATACAGAAACTTTTATAGGAATGAGAAGTGTTCTAATTCATTCTTTGAGACAGCTGTAAATGAAAGATTGTACTGTGATGCAATTTTCATATAGTTAACTTTAACATTTGACAGGGTCATACACAAAGTAGTGATGCATAAATTAGAACATCAAAGTACTGATGTATTCTTGATAAGATGGATAGCTACAAGGCTTACAAATAGGACATGGCAAGTATCATACAGTAACTGGATAGGTGAAATTCGAGGTTCCAGTCAGGGGGTCTCAGAAGGTTCTGTCCTAGGGTCATACTTGTTCAGATTGTATCTTTCATATCTATCTTTTTCATCTGAGGTGTTCTACAGTCTGTATGCAGGTGGCATGAAATTGTGTAAACTGATTACGTGTGTTACAGATAGGGCATGTCTGCAAAAGAACTTGACTAAATTGACCATTTGGACACAGCAGAATGATATGCTAATAAATACATCAAAAACTTAGCATATGACATTTGGGAGACATAAATTTAAAGGTAATACAGCAAACAGTATTTGAAACTGTAGACTCATTTAAGGACCTGGTATAATGGTAGATCCAGCTTTGAGATTTTCTACTCATATCAACCAATTGGTTAATGATAGTTACTCATCCTATTCAAAAAAAAACTCAAAAAAACATTTTAAATCACAATGGTTATGTCCTTGCTCTACCCCTGACTAGAACCATCTCTGTGACCTTTATTAGATATCACCATTTGTGCCCACTGAATGGTGCACAGCAACAGTTATCCCACTCCACAAAGGGGAAGCTACCACTGATCCTGGGACTATTGCCCTATTAGCCTGATGAGCCTGGTCTGCAAGGCCATGGAATGTATCATCATGGAATTCATAAACAAAGACATTGGTAACCTCCAACCTCTGGACCCCATCCAGTTCGGGTTTGTGAAAGGCAGATCATGCCTACTGAACCTGATCGACTTATGTGAGGCAGTCACCAAAGCTGTAGACGAGGGTAAGGTGGTTCACACAGCCTATATTGACCTTGCCAAGGCTTTCAACACCATCCCACATTCTGGAATTATAGCTAAACTCACTAAACTAGGTATAAATCCCTACAACACAAGACGGGTTGTCAACTGGCTCACTGACAGAACCCACACTGTAAAAGTTGCAGACTCCAAATCTGACTTCAAACCAGTGACAAGTGGAGTACCACAGGGTTCAGTC